>NC_028453.1:36833520-36887172 GCF_000263155.2 Setaria italica
GCACTCAAGTATGGATCGATTGAACTTGAACCATTGGCTAGTTGCAACTGCACAATCGAATTTATTGCACTTAGATATTAATGTGGGGAAGTAGGTGGCGTACAGTATAAGACGGGGGTTATATGAAAAATCTTCTGAGGAATTGTGCCTAGCTGCTCGCACCGTAGATCTACGATCTGACGGTCCATGGTGGGAGTTTTCAGGATTCCACCTACCAGATGATTTGCACTACATATTTACCCCCTTACGAAGTGTATTCTTGCCATCACGATTCGTGCCACGTTTTCATTTTTTTCACGTTCGTTTACTCTGTTGTGGTTTTCTTCCTCGTGATCGTAGCGAGGCAGCATGAATAGATTATTCGAGGAGGTACCAGTCCATATTACTTTTTTTGCATGATATATGTATGGTGCACAAGATGACACCACATGCCATGCGCCCATTAGGGATGGCAACGGGGCGGGCGGGGCCGGGTGGAGCTTCCGTGGACACGCCCCCGAAACCCAAGCCACAACCCGCCCCTGCCTCGAAACGGCAAACGGGTGAAAAACTTCACCCGCCCCCGAACCTCTCGACAACCGACAGGGGGACTAACACCCGAGTCGTTGACGGAGGCGGCGGATGACGGCGAGAGTGGCAAAAGGGGGAGCAACAAGTACGCATCACAGATCTTGATGGGCTGGTGGAGGAAGATGTCGCGGGAGGCGTCCGCGGCACTGGTCGGCGTGCGATCCGCACCGCAGGTCTTGATGGGCTGGCAGCACTGGATGATGTCATCGAGGAGCGTGTTGTCCATGTTGCTGCTACTGCCTGCGGTGGAGTGGGGATGCTGTGGAGTGGGGAGATGGGGAGAATAGCGGCGGTCGATGGGTGATATGGAGGAAAAGGGGTGCGGCCGTGTCGCCTATGCGGGGCAGAGGGCGGCGTGGTTGAGGCCTGCAGCGGTGCGACGATCGCTGCCACCGTTGGGGAGTGAGGATGGGGTGGAGGTCGGCAGGGGTCACGGGGAGTGGGTGAGAGAGGAGAAGGGGGTGGAGGGCTACTGGGCTGGAGGCGTGGAGCATGCCATTACGGAGAGGTGTGGGCCGGTGCGGGTGAGTGATAGGCAAGCCGGTGTGGCAGTAGCTGTGCTTTGTGGGTCAAATTCGGGGCTCCATGGGTCCCGAGGGGGAAATCTTTAACCCGGCTCCGCACCCGCCATGTGTTCCGAACCCACCCCCACCCCCGTTGGGTTTGAAACCCGCATGTCTCGGGTCCAGACCTACCCGATTGCCATCCCTAACGCCCATGCTGCAATATAAGACTTCCAAGAACATAGCCAGCCTCTAGAAGATCAACAAGGCCTTTTTGAAAACCCACACCATGTGGAAGACTTTAACATACCATCAGATAAAATGAACGGTTGCGAGAACATTGTTTCAAAACAAAAGGAGTGAGAACTAAACTAAACTCCATCGTGATTGCTTTCATGCTATAGCTTTTCAGGTGATTTGGTTTTTATTCCCTTCGTTCCAAATTGTATGTCGTTTTGGTTTCTTAGTTCATAGATAATAATAAAATCTATGAAAGGAGGGAGTATTAATCACACTTGGTGATCGCTTGACCCTGATCCAGCTAATTAGGTCAACTATTCCCTTTATTTTGCTATATCCCTTCCTGTCCCTCTCACGTATCCCCCTTCCCTTCATCAACTATACGATCATATCGTTTCACCCAGACACATTCGTCGTCCTCCCTTCTCCTTTCCCATTTGCATTTGCTAGCCAATCCTTCTCTGTTTTTCCATAGTGGTGGCTCAAATTGCAAATTTTGCTGAAGCCAGTTGCTGCTAATGTCGCGTGAGTGACACTGGTTGTTCCGCCTGCCATTGTCTAACACCTTGTCCATCCCTCTAGGTCGACCTAAATAGACAAACCTAACTCAAAATCTCTATCTGAATATCTAATTCTCGTAAAAAATACATTTCAAATTTTCCATGGCTTGTCAACTTATTACAAGATGTTGGTCACTTCACATTGTGCAAATCCGTGTTATATCAAAGGGTTAACCGTCATTTAGCTTAACCGGCGTTATTCTTTTCAATAGTAGGCGACGTGTCCATCGAGGCGCTAATGGTGACTTCGTCAATCTCTATAATTTGCCGGCTCAGTTTTTTGGAGGTGCTCAAAAGGGTAGAATTACGTGCGTGTGTTCGTAGGGACGAATGTGCGTATGTGTATGTGAGCGTCTGCGTCTGTACTGTGTGATTCGATATCACTCTCTAAAATATTGTGGATTATGTACTATATTTTGCAACCTTTACTCTTACCTTTTATTTTTGCGCAATGATATTTTTTTATTTTGCGTAAACATTTACCAATTGTAGTCTACGAGCTTGGCAAGGAATTAGAGGAGAGCTGGGGTGCTTAAAAGCAAAGGCACCGCGTGCCGATATATATATTTTTTTTTGGAAACAAAGCGTGCCGATATTTCCCTTCTTCTTTTTTTCCCCTTCCAGAAGACCGCATCCCATTCCGCATCCGCCCCCACTGTTTTATAGGCAGCAGCTCCTCCGAAAGCGAGGTCCAACGCTCCCCCGCTCCTCCATTCGCGCTAAGCCCACCCAACAAAATCTCTCCCCAAACTGCCCCCTCGCCGGCGCCCCCCGGCGGCGATGTGCCCGACGACGCCCGATCGCGCCAATAAGACCGCCGCCGCCGGCTCCGGCGACAGGAGCTGGCGGGAGGAGGCCGCGGCCGCCGGCTCGCTGCGCCAGGTCGACCTC
Organism: Setaria italica; assembly: GCF_000263155.2. NCBI lineage: Eukaryota > Viridiplantae > Streptophyta > Magnoliopsida > Poales > Poaceae > Setaria > Setaria italica. The sequence goes on from NC_028453.1 coordinate 36,836,285, forward strand.
GACCGGGGAGCCAACGGCTGGGCGTCGCCGCCGGGGGACCTCTTCCACCTGCGCTCCCGGGGATACTTCTCCGGCGGCGGCGGAAAGCGCGGCAAGGCTCCGTCCGCCGCCGAGTGGCTGCTCCGCCCCGCCGGCGTCGACTGGCTCCGCTCCCACGCGCGGCTCGACCACGTGCTCGCCCGCGACGACAACCGCGTCGCCGCCGCTTTCCGCCGCGCGCGCCTCAGGAAGGACCCCACCGCGCACTTCCTCCTCGCCGTCAATCTCCAGGTCGATCCCCAACACACCCAGACCCGATCGATCGCATCTAGGCGCGTGAAATCCGAAGGAAGGAGAGAGAGAGAGAGAGAGAGAGATTCGATCTTTTTTATTTTTTTGGTTCTGAATTGTGACGCGTCCTTCGATTCTCCCTCCCAGGTGCCGGGCCGGCCGGACGCGTACAGCGCGGTGTTCTACTTCGCGGCGGAGGCGCCCATCCCGCCGGACTCGCTGCTCGGTCGCTTCGTCCACGGCGACGACGCCTACCGCAACGCGCGCTTCAAGATCGCCAACCGTATCGTCAAGGGCCCATGGCTCGTCCGCGCCACCGTCGGCAACTACGCCGCGTGCCTCCTCGGCCGCGCGCTCACCTGCCGCTACCACAAGGGCGACGACTACCTCGAGATCGACGTTGACATCGGCAGCTCCGCGATCGCCAGCGCCATCCTGCACCTCGCGCTCGGCGCCGTCACCTCGGTCACCATCGACATGGGCTTCCTCGTCGAGTCCCAGTCCGAGGAGGAGCTGCCCGAGAGGCTCTTCGGCGCCGTGCGCATCGCGCAGATGGAGATGAGCGCGGCAAAGTACGTGGAGCTGCCGCCCGATGAGGCCATGCCTGAGACAGCCGGCAGGGCTGGGGCAGGGTTCAGGGTCAGCTCGGCCAAGGTGGTCAATCACAGCCGCCAGCAAGAACATGCCGGCGGCAAGGTCGGCAGGTCGATGAGTTGCCCGGGGCGAGACAGCGGAGGTGAGGGCTGAATTCCTTACGCCATTGTTATCCCCACATTATTGTTAAATACAGTAACGCCATTAGTTTTCTCGCAATTATTTGGTGACCGCGATTTTGATTTTGAATTAGAAATGCAATTATTTGTGATAGCATGTGCCAGCTCGTGATGACAAGTTTTTGTTTATGTAGCACATGGTCACATGCTCATCTTTTAGTTAGGTATGTCATTAACTGATATCTGAGGGTGGACTGGATTGTTAAGTGGAGGCAGTTGAGTCTTACAAGGCATGAGAATTGATGGCAATGGCTTTGGCCCGATTTATAGTCTTCAACGCCGCATCCTTGATTCCTTTAGAGTTGGGTGGGCGTAGCGCGAATGGTTTGATTATTCCGTTTGGTACTGTGATGACTGATGACAAGGACCATTGCTGCTGTCATTGCTTATGGGAAGTGTGCTCTAGGGATCTGATGCTGTGAGCTAAATAGTACGGCCATTGGCAAAAACAAAGGGCAGTATTTGTCTTGATGTGACTTCTTTTAATATGGTCTAAGATTGTGAAATCGGATGACAATACCAATCACTGGGCGTGTTCGCTTCAGCTTATAAGCCGGCTGAAAAGCTGAAACGGCTGATTTCTTGTGAGAGGAAAATACTGTTTGATGGCTGATAAACCGGCTGAATAAGCTGAAGCGAACAGGCCGAGTGTCAAGATAATCTCATGTTTCTTCTTGGTAGTATATGGCACTGTGCCCACTTCGTTCCCCTAGTTTCAGGACATGCAAAGGTTGCAAATTTGGATACTCTTCACGTGTATGCAACCGCAGTCCTCTGTCCTTCAGAAGTTCCTCACTTGTTTAGCCTGTGGTGCCTGTACAGAGCATACTCTATAGCTATAGTAGGTGAAAATGTGGAATGTAGGTTGGAGTCTCTTACTGGGCTAGAAAGAGAAGTTTAGGCAATTTTCTCCACATTGGGCACTTCTGCCAGGGTACATGGGAGTAATTGGGTAGATGTGCGTTGGTGGATTTGCCGTATGCTGTCCCCCATTATGCTCCCTGTAACGCCTGTTAAAATCTACCTGTTTTCTGTACCTCTGGTCGCAGATGGATGGACCACGATCTGTCTCTTGGGAAAGCATGTTGCTTCCCTTGTTAAGGACGGGAGGGTTGGTGCTGGGTTTAAAACTTTTCTTGAACAAGATTGCCTTCATTGTTCCTTTGCTTGCATGTGTGGTTGTTTAGTTGCTTGCAGGGAGACATGGACATGTGCCTGATAGATGATTGATAACGACATACATTTAGGACCAGCTTGTCATTTAGGTGGGCCGTTAATCAACCTTCAGCCCGGTCTCGATAGTTTGATGCATTTTACAAGTGGGTTAGCTAAACGTTCTAGAGCAGTGTAACAGTGGTGTCAGAGACGAACATATGTTTTGTTTCTTGGTTGAACTACATATTGCCTTTCGGTGGTCCGAAAGTTTCTTCTTTTGGACAAGAGAACATGATTTCTGGCGCCTTCATTTGTCTAGGGCATCTGAACGTGATCACTTCGCAAAGCAATTCACTAATTTTTTAGCATACTATTTGAAAGTAGAAGAAATTTTAGCAGTTTGATTCGTACAACCACCGGACATTTCCAATCTATATAGCATTTCCCATCTAGATAAGGTAAGCAGTTGTTCGCATTTAAAAATGGCCTGGGATTTTCAGTTTTGGCGTGCACTTATTCTGATGATGTCGTCGAGAATTATCAAACCACCTCCTGTGAGGTGTGGATGTACACCTGACCACACAAAAACTTCCGCATTTCACCCTGCAGTCTACCTGTTCAGTTCTTGTTTAAAGAGGCATACTACATTGTACATTTATAGATGAGCACAGTAGTATGCACTAATCGCTCTGTTCACTTCAGCTTATCAGCCACCGAACAGTATTTTTCTCTTCCAACAAATAAGCCGTTTCAACTTTTCAGCCGGCTTATAAGTCCAGCCGAACAGGGCGAATATCTTCAAGGTGCACACCACTGGTAAACCAACTGACATTTCCGATTTCGTCTTCTTCAGGAAAATAGGCGCGGAGGATGCGAGAGTGCGCTGCCAAAAACCATCCATCCATCAGTCGGAGAAAGACGGCGAGAGCCGGAGCCGGAGGACAGAGAAATGCCGGCAGGGTAAAGACAGGGCATAAAAGTCGAGTTCATTTGGTTGTGATGAGAACCTACGTAAGCCTGATGGATGCGTGCGGAATTAATAGTATATTAATCTTGGGTGCGTTTCGTAACATAACCATGATGCCCCGGCTTGTCTTTAGCTGCAGCCAGCCACACGTCCCTGATCTCTGCCTCTCTGCTTGTTGGAAAATATCTGGCCTGATCTAAGTGATCTTGCCTGCTCGGCCGTGAAGGCCATCAAACCCCTTGTTCTAAGAACATGCCGCGATTCAGTTGCTCAGTTCTTAGATCTCGTCTCACTGAACCCTTTCCGTAAACAGCAATCTGCATAGACATTTGCAGAGCTGCTGCTGTTCCGTGTTTCTTCTCTGAATTTCAGAGCCCTAGGACAGCACTAGTTCATAGTACTTACGCAGAAAAGGAAAAGGATCTTTTACGCAGGCCGTCCAGATCAGTGTGTAGGGACAGCGCTGGTTTGCCAAACAATGCGGCCGGAAAGTCCGAGCACGGAACCTGTTGCGGCAAGGAAGGCATCTCCTGACTTTGCAAAGGTCTCGGTCACAGCGCTGGGTGCGACGTGACGCCTCCGCGCGCCTTTTGCACGCGCACCGTCTCGTCAGGATCCGCGAAAGCAGATCGGGCGCTGCGTTGCGTGCGTGGCCGCCTGCATGGTCCTGTCAGTTCATTCGTCTGTCCGCCGTGCGCTAGCGCTTTACACGAACGACGACGACGGCGATGGTGAGAGAGGGGGAGAGACCGGCGACGGCAAAGTTTCAAAAAAGACCGTTGACGGCGAGCGAGCGAGATCCCCGCTCCAGATCAGAGTCACGCCCGTGTCACCGGGCATTACTACGTCGCCAGTGCACCTCTGGTCCCTGCACGGCTGCACTCATCGTCTGCTGCCATGTCCGGCACCGCTCAACGCTCAGCCTCAGATGCAGGCTGCCAGTGCTGCTGCCACCCGCCTCGAAATTCCTGGGACGAGGAGGAGAAGGTGGGCAGGCAGGCATGGCGACAGGTAGTATCTCTGTAGATCTGGATCGTGCCCGTGCTGTCCTGGCGGGGTGAAAAGGATCGCGCAGGCTCTGCCCTGCCCAGCGCGCCGTGCGCGGACCGGTCGGGTGGAGTGGTCACTGGCGGGCGCGAGACGTGCCGCTGAAGGCAGCAAGCACGTGGCCCACGACCATGCGGCCACCACCTTCCTCCCCGCACGCCCCGCACCGTCCTTCTGCATCATCTCTTGCGAGTCGACCCTCCTCCTCCCCCCGCGGTAACCTGGTGACTCCCCCGCCGCCTTCCTTCTCCGACTCCGACGGCTCATGCCGCCGCATCCGCCGCCACCCCGGCTCCACCGAGGAGCTCACCTCCAACCCTCACCCCGCCCGTCCCTAGCCCACCAGTTGTCCAGCTGCCGACCTCAGCCGATGGCGTCCCCACCGCCGCACCGCACCACCCCGCAACCTGCCTCCCCGTGAGGCCTACCTGTGGCCCCCTAAGGTCGGTGGCGATTAGGCCTCCCCCGGTAGCCTCAAACCCGAAGCCTTAACCCCAGCGATGGCATCAGCCCGAAATCCTAACAGGAGAGGAGGAAGAGAGAGCTGACAGGGGACCCCGCATTACGATAAATCGTTATTTGTCGCATATGCGGCATGTAGTCGTGGTGTCATTAGCGGGTCAGTGAGTGAGAAGTGACATGGAAGGCGCGAAGAAGCCTCGTCAGCGTTGGCGTCGGCAGGTGTGAAGGCGGGGGCCGCAGTGCCGCCACTGCTGTGCCGTCAGTTGCCCAATTTGCTTGTGCCCGATACTCGTGAACGAACGATGAAGGCTCGAAAAAAAGGACAAGGAAATATGCACAGCGATCTGATCAATCGACCATCAGCGGCGGACAACGCTAGGAACAATGGGCTGGCCATCCTCCAGCCGGTCGCTTCGGCTTTGGCTCCCGGGCGCCCGAGCCACGTTTGCTGCTCTTGGCCGCCGCGGCGGCGTCACGCGCCGAGGCCACGGCGAGCAGCACCCGGCCGCGGAGGGGCCGGCGGCCGTGCAGGTTGCGGCAGGCGCTGAGGGCGGTCTCGTCGTCGAGGTACTCGACGAAGGCGGAGCCCTTTTCGCCTGGTGAGGTTCTGCTTGTCCGTTGCCACGCGGAGAGAGACCACGGGGCGTTGCCCAATGCCCACGAACACGACGCTAGCTGCTGCAGCAGCACGAGGCGGCGCCCATGGCGGCGACAAGGATTCGGAACGCGGCGAGAAGCGTTGATCTGGGTTGGTTGAGCAACGTGGCGACTTGGGAGCCTGGTTATGAGGAGCGCCGGCGCCGCCGGCTTAGGGTACGGTCGGTTCGAATTGGAGGCGGCGATGGCGCGCGCGGCGCGGCGGCCAACACGTGCTCTCGGCTGTGTGATCCTATAGGCCTTCACTGACCAAATGGGAAATCCGTCAGCTCAAGAAAAGCCCAGCAACAGCCCATCTTCCATGCTTTCGACTTTAATAGCCCGTTGGTGACTTGCACGGCCCAGACCCAGTTAGGATCTTTTGGACCTGGGGCGAGTATATGACCGTGAAGACGAACACTTTTCGCTCTGGTCCAGCTACCCAGCAGTCTGCTGCAATGTACAGTACTCACAAAACACGAGAGAGAGAGAGAGAGAAAAGACAGAACTGTCGAGCTGTCGCCACAAAATTCCCTAGGAAAACAGTTTGCTCAAAAGGAAAAAAAAAAGTTAAAGGACAAGCTGTTCCGAAGAAGTTTTTAAACCGTGAACGTGAACTCGCAAAGAAGCTTTGTGTGATTGTATTACCAGAGTAACTCTTTTATTAAACTGAAGAGCGAAGTAACATGTCCATACTGGATTGTTCTTATTACCCTGTTTGGTTAGTGGTATCATTTGATTCATGTATCAAATGATTCAAAATAATAATGATTCAAAATAATAATGATTCAAAATAATAATGATCCTTTTGTTTGGTTGGGTGAATTGGACCAACTCATCCAGGATGAGGTCATCCCACTTAATATATTATTCTACTAATTAGAGTGAACCATATGGTACAAGCAAATTGATTGAACCATCCCATCTAGGATCATCCATGCATGCATCATGTGGTGCATGCAACCAAACACACTCTTACTCTCTCCGTTCGAAATTAAAGGTTATTTTAACTTTTTTTAATTCATAAATTTTGCTATACACTTGAATATACCCTATGTCTAAATGCATCTAGACATAATAGTATATATAAATTTAGAAAAGTCAAAATGACCTATAATTTAGGACGGAGGGAGTAGTAATCAAGATAAGAGTTCAACCAATTAGTTTCCTGGTCCCGCACGGGCGCACGGCTCCATTGACGAAACTAGCGTCGGTCCAAGTTCATCGTGGTTTCTGACGTGCTTAACTCGAGTCGCGATTTGGAAAGCGCCCAGCGAATTGCTAATCTAGTCCACGCACCACCTCCAACATAATGCAGCACTCCTCGTCAGGTACATTGCTCATTACTTCCTTGACCGTTAAGCTTTCGTTAACGACGAAGCAGCCCACCAAACCCACTACGGTTTTCAGATTCCAAGAAACGTTGGTCCTCACACTTTTATAACTATAACCATAACCACCCTTGAAGTAACATGGAAATGGCTACCGAGCATCGCAACGTTCGGCAAGTCAAGCAGAGTCAACCGAGCTCTCATGCGGCCGGCGTCAGTGAAATGCGTTAGATTATTCCCGCCACCCTCACCGACTCCACGACAAATTATTGCGAGCACGAGTCGGTTCCTCGAGGAGCAGTACATAACACGTGCTACATGATTCGCCATCGCTGCAGTCACTGTCTTCAGAAGTTCAGAAGTTCAGAGAGAGAGAGAGAGGGAGAGGGAGAGGGAGAGGGAGAGGGAGAGCGAGAGGGGCAGGGCTGACGTTGCGAGCTGCCATCGACGGCATGAAGCCGCCGGCGGCCCTGAGCTGGAGCTCCCTGGGCTCGCTCGTCGCCACCGCCGTGGTGGTGCGCGCGGCGCTGCAGGAGGTCCTCCCCCCCGAGGCGCACGGTGCGCTGCGGGCGCTGCTGGCCCGCGCCGCTGCCGCGCTCGCCCACCCCACCGACACCATCGTCATCCTCGAGGCGGACGCCAACGGCGTCCCCAACGAGCTCTACGAGGCCGCGCAGCTCTACCTCGGCGCGCGCTGCCTCGCGACCGCGCCGGCCCTGCACCTCCACAAGTCCCACGGCGCACCGGGGCCCGTGGCGTCGCTCCCCGACGACCACGCCGCGCGCGACACGTTCCGGGGCGTCCGCGTCGCGTGGAGGTCGCAGCGCGTGGACCAGGGGCCCGGCGGCGGCGCGCACTGGCCGTTCGGCGGCGGCTCGCGCGGCGGGTTCGGGGGCCTCGGCGGCGGCATGGGGAGCGGGCGGCAGCAGCGGTGCCTGCGGCTCGAGTTCCCGCGGCGCCACCGAGACGTCGTCCGCGGCGCGTACGTCGACCACGTCCTCGCGGAGGCGGCGGAGCTGCGGCTCAGGATGCGGGAGCGGAGGCTCTACACCAACAGCCCCGGCATGTTCTGCGGCGGCGGCGGCGGGGTGGACGACCACCAGATGATGTGGTCGTCGCACCCGTTCAAGCACCCGTCCACGTTCGACACGCTCGCCGTCGACCCAGCGCTCCGGGACGGCATCCGCGACGACCTGCTCCGCTTCGTGCGGCGGCGGGAGCACTACGCGCGCGCCGGACGCGCGTGGAAGCGCGGGTACCTGCTCCACGGACCGCCGGGCACCGGCAAGACCAGCCTTATCGCGGCAATCGCCAACCTCCTCGAGTTCGACATCTACGACCTCGAGCTCACCGCTGTCGGCTCCAACTCCGACCTCCGGCGGCTGCTCGCATCCACGCGCCCCAAGTCGCTCATCGTCGTCGAGGACATCGACTGCTCGCTCGGCCTCTTCGACCGGACGAGCCAGGACGCCGAGTCCGACGACCCGGGGACGCCGCGTCCCGTCCGCGTCTCCCCGTTCCCGCCTCATGGCCACCGGGAGAAGATCAGCCTCTCCGGCGTGCTCAACTTCGTGGACGGGCTCTGGTCGTCGTGCGTCGGGGAGCGGCTCATCGTGTTCACCAGCAACCACGTCGACCGCCTCGACCCGGCGCTGCTCCGCCCCGGCCGCATGGACCGCAAGATTGAGCTCGGATACTGCAAGGGCCACGCGCTGCGCGTGCTCGCCAAGAACTACCTCGGTGACGACGATCGTGAGCCAGCTGATGACGACAGGTATGAGGAGCTGATGGGAGAGGCAGAGAGGCTGCTGGAGGAGGTGCATTTGACGCCGGCCGACGTCGCGGAGGTGTTCATGGGCTGCGACGGCGACGGAGCCCACGCCGCGCTGCAGAAGCTCGTCGACGATCTCAACACCAAGAGCATTGCTCAGAAGTGCGTAGTGAGCAACGACGTGTAGGGATCGATCGTTATCAAGTCGTCACCTATCATCAGGTGCAACCAATGTCGTCGACGTCGGGAATTGGTGGCCAATACAACATCAGATTAGTGTCACGGTCACCACATCACAAGAGACTTTTACTTTGTAGAGTGAATTAAGTAAAAATCTTTTAACTACTTGTGGCAAGTTGCATCGTCAGCAGATAAACCGAGGAGAAAATTCCATGGGGGCATGTGTCATGTCAGGTTGTGAAGTGACCTCAGTGACCTGACCTAACTCGACTGACGACACCAAACAAAATTAGGTAGGGTAAACCACTACTGGTCCGATTTCGGCTACATTAGCTATTGCAGACTTTGGATTGATGCCGGCATGACATGGAACCAAACGCCGACCGTGTCTTTTACGGTACACAATACAATACAAGGTTATACTACTGTTCGATAAAAGAATCCATAAAATCTTCCGCTATAGTATAGGTAGTATGCATGAGTAATACAGGTGGTATAGAGTTATGATTGAAAATATGTCAAGTGACATTATTAAAATATATCAAACCTTTCTTAATTTTCATTTCTTCATTTTCCTTTATTCCTTATCTCTTCATTTCTTCCTCATCCGTTCGTCTCGCACTCGCACTGGTGGCGGCACGGCGACGACACGGCGGGTGGATGGGGTACGGAGTCCGGGCACATGGGAGTGGTGGGGATGGCGCACGGACCAGCGCGAGCATCGACCACCGATGGGTAGGGTGGGTCTGCGCGAACAACATCGACTGGCGCGGGACGGCGGCGAGGGGCGACAGGTGTGCGTCGGAGCGGCCGGATCCGGGCGGGGCGCGCGCCGCACCCCCACACTGCCGTCGTTACTGTTTCTGCCCCTCCAGCGCCCCTCCTTTGCGATATGGGCGCATAGGAGACTGACAGTGGAGGACTCAGGAGGTGCTGCACGCCTGCGCGCTGCCACTACCGTCACCGACTCTGCTCATTACCGTGCTTCTAGTGAGGGACTTAGGGGTCAGGGCTCTCCTATCGGACGAATTTTTTGTGGTAGCATGCTGGATCACCCACATAGATCGTACTTGTTGCATATATGTTTGCACACGCAATTCTGCTAAATTTGCAACGGATCGTTGCTCGACAATGGCATTTCTATGGGGATATTTAATATTTTGCCATTCTTACGAACGACCGGCATTCAAATGCTAGATTTACGGATGCCCCTACATATTTATCACGGGAGAGACGGATTCTTACAACTTTTTGCCAAAATCGCAGACGTGGCAGGCCAAGTCGGACGGACAGCGTGGGCAGGCCAGACGAAATGACTCGTTTGCCCCCGGCAAACCACTCCCTGCCACCTCCCTCTCCCTATGACAGTCGGGCTCCACTCGTCATCCCTAACCTCCCTCCTCCCCCATCTGCTTCTGCCAGCAAGCAGCCCCGCCGAAGCTCAAATCACGCGCCTTTCCGCGCCTCCTCTCGCACTTCCAGCCCCAACTTCGTGTTCCTCTCCTCCGCTCCCTCAATCCCCCCGCTACTGCTCTCACAGATCATGAAGTTTCGGCACAGGATTGAGGCCACACGGCGACGAGGCAGTGAGGAAGGCCAGGCAATGGAGGAGGTGGAGTAGAGCCACGAGGAGCAGGGACCGCAGGGCCATCCAGCGGTGGCGTCACCAATGCGCTGCTGCGGCCGTGATTGCAACTGAGAAGGAGAGAATTGTTTTTTTTAATGAAGATTCAGAATTGTTGAGGGACAGCAATTGTCTTAGCGAGCAGGGGATGCATGGTCACCTTCCCCTCGCCGGCCTGCTGCTGGATTGCTTCAAATATCTGCATGCATGTTGCCATCCGTTGCCAATGCGTCCTGATCTCCTCGATCTGATGAACTGAATTGGATTGGATTGAATTGACTCAATTTGATTCGATTGATTCTGTTTTGTTCTGTGGGAGGGAAGGAATTAAAAGGGGAGAGAAACATGCATGCAGATATATCTTTTCTAGCACACTCAAGGAGGGCGACGAGGCAGTACCAGACGCCCCAGTCGCGGAGGTTGTCCAGAGCCCCCAGCTGACCCCCGCTCCTGTACGCAAAGCAGATGGGGGAGTGAGGGAGGTTAGGGATGACGAGTGGGCCCAGGCTGTCATAAGGAGACGAGGTGGCAGGTAGTTGGCTAGAAGGGGGTAAATGGGTCATTCCGCATGGTCTGTCCACGCTGGCCATCCGACCTGGCCTGCCACGTCTGCGATTTTGGCAAAAATGTAAGAATTCATCTCTCTCATGGCAAGTATATAAGGGCATCCATAAAGCTGGCATTTGAATGGACCGTTGGTAAGGATACTTTGCATCCACAATTGATTACATCGGAGATAAGCTCCCGATAGAAGAACTTCATGATGGTATTCTCCTCATCGAACTCTAATTACCAATTCATACTCATATATATGTCCGGATTATTTTTGAACGGACAGCAAGAGGTTTGCCGAAATTTTATTAGAAAGAAGTGAAAACGAAAAAATTAGAGTACAACTGGAAAACAACTGAAAAAATCGACCCCTGAACAAACGGAGCCACAACTAGGAAATCAACGAAAGAAAGGTAAGAAATGACTGCCCCCCGGGGCAGCAAAATAGTGAGAAAATAAACAGAAAAGCTAGGTGTCTTGTTGGGGGTCCTAGGTGTTGCCCTGAGTTGCCCATTGGTATTGTCCAGCTTCCTCCTTAATTAGGTATGCCACATCCTCAAAGGATTTGCTCTGTTGATTGAATGTTCTTCTATTTCGTTCTTTCCATGTGTTCCACCAAAAATAGATGACCAGTCCATCGAAGTAGGGTCTGTTTTGCTTTTCAATATGTCTTCGTCTTTGCTTCCACCACTTGTAAATCGTTGAAATCCCCTGCGGTGTCGGCAAGTGGTGCAGACCGAACCATGTAGCCAAGTGGCTCCAAACGGCGATAGTGTAAGCGCAGTCTTTACATAGGTGTGTCGGTGTCTTTGGGGCTGTATTACATAGTTTGCATATTGGGTCATTCGGCCAGTTCCGCTTTGCCAAGTTATCAGCCGTTAGAATTTTCCTGTGTAGTAGGATCCAGGCAAAAATCTTGCACTTGGGTTCTGCTTTAGCCTTCCATATCGGAGTGATGTTGATATTTGTTGTTCTGCCTTGGAATTGTATGAGGTATGCGCTCTGTGTTGAGTATTCTCCATTTTCTGTCCAGCGCCACTTGATATCATCCTCTATTTCTGGAATGATTTGTTGTGCTTGGATTTCCTCCCACAGGTTTACATATTCTCGAATATCATCTCCTGTGGTTAGTGGGGAGATTTGGTCAATCCAGTAGTTATTCTCTAGTGCTTTATGTACTGTGAAGTTTTTCCGTATGGACCTTTGGAACAGCAGTGGCACTATGTTTTTCGGTGCTGTCCCATTTATCCAGGAGGAGTGCCAAAAAAGCACTTTCCTGCCATTACCCACCGTGACTATCGTTGATGCATTGAAAAGGTCTTTGTCGCTTTTGATACAGGGGATATCCAGTCCTACCCACGGTCTGTCTTCATTTTTCCACTGGAACCAGCACCATCGTAGTCGTAGAGCCCTCGCTAGTCGCTCAATGTCCAGGATGCCAAGTCCTCCCATCTTTTTTGGCGTGCATGTTGTTGTCCATTTGACTAGGCACTGTCCTCCACTTACTTTTTCCGGTTCCTCTCCCTTCCAAAGGAAGCTCCTTCGCAAACGGTCGATCTGTTTCACTAACCATATTTGCACGGGGAAGACTGTGAGGTGGTAGATTGGCTATGAAGTTAAAACGCTTTTAACGAGCACCTCTCATCCTGCAAGGGATAACATTTTCCCCTTCCATCCCGGCAAACGCCCACCAATTTTGTCTATGAGTGGTTGAAAATCTACTCTTCTTAAGCTACATGTATGCAGTGGTAGGCCCAAATACTTGCTAGGGAATGAAGACACCTTTCCTAGGAAATCCAAGAGTGCCTCCTCAATAGTTTCGGCCGTGCATCGGATGGGAAAAATTTCCGTCTTGGTCATGTTGACTTTAAGCCCTGAGCAGTTGCCAAATAGTTGTAGAAGTTGGTTTATCCGGTGTAGCTCTGTTCGGTCTGGATTTGCAAAGATTGCCGCATCATCCGCGTAAAGGGAGCAGCGCAGTTTTGCCGCCCTTGGCAGGACTGGCTGAATTATGTTATTTGTAGCTGCCAGTTCTATGATTCGGTGCAGTGGGTCAATTGCAATAATAAATAGCATTGGTGATAGCGGGTCACCTTGCCTCACTCCCTAGCATGTTTGAATTTTCTTCCTGGATGGCCATTAAGTAACACTCTTGACGACGATGTGGCTAGAAGTGTTGATATCCAATTTCACCATTTCTGACCAAAACCTAGCGCTGCCAATGCCTCTAATAGGAATGCCCAGTTTAGCGAATGGTTTGGAGATGTCAAGTTTGATGAACAGGGCCTTCTTTCTTGCTTTGTGCAGGGCCTTGATTACACTTTGGACATACACAAAATTGTCATGAATACATATTTTCTTGATAAAGGCACTTTGACATCTGAAGATAATTTCATTAAGCTTTGGCGCCAGCCAATCTGCTAGGATTTTAGTGATTATTTTTGCTAGGTTGTTGATGGGACTAATTAGCCTAAAATCAGCAACTCTTGTCGCTTCTTCTGTTTTGGGGATTAGGATAATGTTAGCCTCATTTATCAGTTCTAGACGGCGTGTTCGTAGGGAGTGGAAGGCTTGTAAAGCATCAATAAGGTCTGCTCTTACTATGGACCAACATTTCTTGTAGAATAGCCCTATGAACCCATCCGGCCATGGTGATTTCTTGGTCGGCATGGACATGACAACTCTTTTGATCTCATCTTGCTCAAATGGACTTTCCAGGTCGGCTAGGTCATGAGAATGGTACCCCAAGTTGTCCCAGTTTAAGCTCTGTGTTCTCTCCTGCGGTGTGCCCAACAGCTCGACAAAGTGATTATATATAATTTCTTCTTTCTGTTGGTGTTGGCTTGTTGATCCTTGTGCCGTAGTCAGTGTCGGAATGTGTAATCTCCGCTTTCTGTTATTTGCATGTAGCATGAAAAGTTTTGTGCAAGCATCCCCTTTACATATCCATGTTAGGCGAGAGTGTTGTCGCGCTCGTGCTCGCTGCACCGTAGCTAAGCTCACTGATTTAGCTTTGAGATATTTGCGAAATTCCAATTCCTTAGGAGTGAGCGTTCGCTGCTCTTGTGCTGCGTCAAGAAGTGCTAAGACTTCATTTGCTATGGCCAGCCTTAGTGTCAAGTTTCCTAAGTTTTGTCTTTTCCATAATTTCAAAGCTTTTGCTGTTCTGATGAGCTTTACATGGAGGCGCAGGATGGCATCTTGCGTGTTTACCGGTTGGTTCCATGTTTCCTGCACGATCTCAGTGAATCCCGGCATTGTTACCCAATATGATTCGAACCGGAAACCCGCATAGTTTTGCCTTTGGACGTCTCCTGTGAGGAAGAGGGGGCAATGATCAGATCCCCTGGTAGATAGCGCTTGTAGGTCCACATTTGGAAACAGAAGGTGCCATTCTGGGGTGCTGAAGAATCTAACTATCCTTGTGAATGTTGGGCTTTGCTGCTCGTTGCTCCAAGTGTAGCGTCTACCGCGTAGGTCGATTTCCATCATCTGAGTCTCATCTAACGCCTATCTGAAGCTTGTCATAAGGTGTCTGTTAAGTCGATTATTGCTTTTGTCTGCTGCCCTGTAGATTAGATTAAAATCTCCTATCATTAGCCATTCGGAGTGGGCTTGATCTTTTAGACTCTTCAACTCTTCTAGGAAGGCTAATTTGTCTTGTTCACTTTGTGGTCCATAAATACCTGTCAATGTCCACGGTTTGTTACTGTCCTTCATGAGGATAGTGGCGGAGATAGTGTTTTCCATGGTGGAGTTGTTCTGAATAGCAAAGTGTTGTTCTGTTGCCGCTAGGAGGATGCCTCCTCTAGTGCCTGTGGCCGGTAGCGCTGTAAAGTTCGCTGCAAAGTTTGGCCCCAAGGTTTCCGAGACAAGGTGTGAGTTCCAATGGGTTATTTGAGTTTCCTGTAGGCAAACTATTGTCGCTCCAGACGAAAGGACTGCATTCCTGACTGTTGCTCTACTTGATGCTGTGTTGAGACCTCGCACATTCCAGCACAAGATATTAGAGTTTTTTTGTGACATAGATCTCAGCGATACAACTGGTACTAGAGCAGCACTTTTCCTAGGTAAAGTAATCAGCCAAGATATAGGAAATACCCCTGCGACACAAGCACTTCTGGGAGGCTCTACAAGGGCACCATTGTCGTCGAGAGGATCCGCGATGAACACACACCAAAACACATCTGATATACCACAACGTTTGAGTTTTCTGATGAATCACTGGTTTCAGCCATCTAAAAATCTTTTGTTGTCTCACCAACAGACACAGCACATTTAGATCAATCGAGAGGTTGGCGCAATCGAGGCAAGTGAACTGACGCATGCTTACTACCACGTAAAGACAAGTTGGAGCTGCTGTCTGTATTTCTGAAGCAACTAAGGCTAGTATCTTAGGCATTAACATCACCACAATAAGATTTTTACTTATGATAATTTTAGCAATTCTCCAAATTATCCCAATGAAGTCCCAGGCTGAAACTGCTAGCCTTCTAGTGCTTACAGGCAGTGATAGGAATAGAAACAGAATCAAAAGACTTCTAATAAGTTTACTCAAGTTCTAGGCCGAACCTGCTAGCCTTTTAGTGCTTACCAGCAATGACAGAAACAAATACGGGAACAAAAGACTTCTGTCTAACATAGGAAACATGGGACTACTCAAGCGACTAGGCTCATCATGATATAATCTTAGGCCGCCAGCCCCTGGTTTGCTTCAAATGGTCCAGGAGCAACTTTGTTGCCGTGCTTCTTGCGCTTGGGCTGGTTGCCTTGCTCCACCAGGGTCTTGATTGCCGCCATCTTCATATCGTTAATCAGCTGTGGGAGATGTTTTGCAAGTTGGTTAGCGTCAGGGGTAATTGTGTTTTTTCTCTGAGGCGATAGTTCCCCCAGTTTAGTTATGAGCACTTGTTGCGCCATTTGAATTGTGTCTCTGCCTGGGTTTAGCTTTGCTTTGGTTGCTATTCTAGTGCTCTTTCTTTGTGCTGTAGCTGCCTGGGTATGCGTATCAACTGGTGGGATGGGGTTAGCCCGCGGTGGGGTGTGTAGAAGTAGGGCTGCCGGCTTACATGAGATGATATCAATGAATGAGGCTAGGTCGTCATCTGTTCTATCCTGATCTGTACTGACTGCTGTGATGTGGTCAGTGGATTGATCTGTATTGCTTTGGTTTGTGGTGGGCTGCAGGACAGTAGCAGTGTCTGTTGTTGTTGCAGCAACTGGTTCATGTTGTTCTGGGCGTGTTGTGTTGGGTTCGTTTTGTTCTGGTTCAGTAGGTTGTTTTATGGTAGGGATTGTTTCAGTGCACGCGCTGGCCTCAACCTGGGTGATTATTTGCTCTGGTTCAGTAGGCTGTGGAGGGGTTGTGGCCTCATCCTGGGCGACTAACTCAACTAGGCTGTGCGCATTTTCATGGAACGTAGAGGAGTCAAATTTCATTTCAGAACACACCTGTATGTTGTTGTTGGTCTGCCGCCCTCCCTTCTCTAGTTCTTTCTCTGCCTCTCCCTGCCCTGGTTGGTGATAGGACCGGCAGCCACCCTTGTGCTGTTGCGAGCATATCCCTGATACGACTTTCCTTTGATGGGTGGCCTGCATAAGAGTGCATAGTGCAACATTCATCAAGCATGGGATCTTGCCACTCATTTACTTTTGGCATGGCAGCAGTGCTTATATTGACGTGTTCATAGCATAGTTGATTTGTAGATGAATGTTTATAAACAGAGGCCTGCTCACCCATAAATTGGACAAGGGGGTCAACAAAGGTAACCTTCTTCCCAGTGTGCTTCTTCCTCCAGGTTGTCTTCTGGCCTCCCTTCCTTGTGTGGCCACCTTCTCCATTGGGTGGAGTCAGCGCCCTGGTGCGGCCGGAGTAGCCCCTGTTTCCACCCCTGCGCCGGTTGGTGCTGTAGCAGTCGTCCACCCCTCCCCTGCAACGCGTCATCCGTCCCCAAGAGGATTGGCTTCTCTGGCATCTTACCCCACGATTGAAGTTGTCGTCGTGGTCGTCGTGGTCATCTCTACGGGGACGGTAGTCGTGGCCGTAGCGGTCATCGTGGCCCTGTCCGCGACGCCGCTCACCTTGCGAGTCTGGCGTCCCGTAGTTCCAGAGGAACTCACGCCATGGCTTCCTGTTCCCATCCCCTCCACTTCCACCATTGAAGGAGAGGTCTTCGACGACATCGAGGTGGATGTGGAGCTTGTAGTCGTAGGCCCCCTTGTATCCTCTTAGCAGGTTCTGGTGGAGTTCTCCCTTGTCTTGCTCCCTGTCAGGATCAACAATGGTCAGCAGTACCTTCTTTGGGATTTTGCTTGGATTGGCACACCATGCCCACAGGTCGTAGGTGCGCGTTCGGTCCTGGCGGCGGGAGTGGCTCTCAATGAAGTGGACGGTGCAGTTGGGGACAATCTTGGCCAGCACCTCTTCTGACCAGGCATGGACGGGCAGCCCTTCAATGCGGAATCTCACTCTAAACACCATCATGCTATCTGTGGCCCCGCGTCGTTCGGTCCGGGGCTCAAAATAGAAGACCCTGCCCAAAGGCAGGACAACCCTGTGCTGCACGGTGTGGTGGTATGCCCTGCATTCGGCAAAGAAAAACCAGTATTGCTCGGGGAAGAGCTTGACGGACCCTTGCCATCATGGTGCTCGATGTGCAACAATGTGGTGGGTGTCGTTGGATCTGGTGTGGGCGGGGCAGAGGAGCCGGCAGCTCGGGGGGATCTGGGTGGGGGGTGGTACGGGGAGCGGCCGCCATGGCCGTCACCCTCCGCGGGTGGGGGGTGGGTGTTGGCCATTACTCAAAGCTCGCAATCAACCTTCACATTGAACAACTACGTTCTGATTATTGCTTTCCCCTTTTATATGTTCAGGATGTTGTCGACAGAGGCTGATGGTCTTTTACCGAGGATCTCTTGCAGCTTTCCAATGTTTGGAGTCCGTTCTTCGTTTGGATAAGAGAGAAGGGAGGTTCGATGCTTTGGTGTGCACCTTGGCCAACTGGTGGGCGGCGACAGCAGCTCAGTCCAAGGAGGAAGAACAGTAGGGATCTTGTTGTAATTTTCGTGTTACCCAGGGTCCTTTCTATAAGAATGGGATGTACTGTGCTAACTTTTTTCTTTTAATACATGTTATATCCCTTCTCGCAAAAAAAAAAATGTTGTCGACAGTGGCA
This sequence comes from Setaria italica, assembly GCF_000263155.2. Classification (NCBI taxonomy): domain Eukaryota; kingdom Viridiplantae; phylum Streptophyta; class Magnoliopsida; order Poales; family Poaceae; genus Setaria; species Setaria italica. The sequence goes on from NC_028453.1 coordinate 36,854,228, forward strand.
TTTCTATGCTACTGACTACATCGGAGATGAGCTCCTGACAGAAGAACTTCTTGGTGGTATTCTCCTCACTGAACTCTAATTACCAATTCATACTCATATATATGTCCTGATTATTGCTTACCCCTTTTATATGTTCAGAATGCTGTCGTCAAGGTGAGGAAGATATTGTTGGCTGACCTGCTTATCAATTGACGATAAATGTTCCTGCATCAAAGCTTATCGTGAAGTTTCTGCAGTGCTGGCCTATGCAGATGCAACCTGAAGATGAGCCCTAGAAATGGAGGGGGGTCGTTAGACTTTTGCGTGATAGAATTTTGACATTTGTAGTAACTAAGCCTTGAACCATGTGTGTGTATATGCTTTCTCATGTGCCAACTAAAGGCACATGTCTAATCATTGGATGTCAAGAATATGTGCCTTACTACTAGCTCGCAGGGAACTTAGACCTGCTCTGCACCAAACTTTCTATGCTGGAGCTTTCTATGTATGATAGTTACACCACTACTCTAGTGAATTAATATTAACATCCATGCTCATTTCTGTCTCTGTTTTTTGTACTGTCATCTATTCAGCGAGAGGGCCTCAATGTTAAATTGAATCACTGCAAAACTAAAAACTTTGAAAAAAGCAAATACATATACGTCTATGTTATATTAAGTTAAAATCAGTGAGAAACTAATAACTTTGAAGAAAGCACACACATATGCATGTATGTTATATAAATTTCCCCAGATCATCACAAATTCAGAGATGAATGAATTAAGAGTATCAGGACCAGTTGTTTATATCACATATTTTTGTCCAAATTCATCATTTTTTCATACATTCCTATATGTACTTTAATTATATCACATGCATCACCAATGATGGTGAAGAAATTAAACTAAGCTAGCAAAATGCCACTTGAGCCCCTAAAATCCCAATCAAATATTGAGGTAACTACAGGTACATGTCAATCCTCATCAACTTAGCTGAATGAACTAAGCATGCACAGTTGGGCTCAGCTTCTCCTGCTATGAGGTCGCCGCCGCCCCTTATCTTGGTACACGGTTGAGATCACCTTTTGATGCTGTGAGGTCGGCACCACCCCTTGCCGGCGCTTGCCTTGGTACTCGGATGACGGATGGGCTCACTTTCTGCTGCTGCGAGGTCGCCCGCGGCTTTTTCCCGCGTTTTCGTTGGTACTCGTAGTGGCCGTCAGGTGGCTGGGCGCAGGCGCGCTAGGCTAGTGGCCATGCAGGGGCGCCGGGAAGAGGCGCCCTCCGGTCTTGGGGGTGCGGCGACCGGTGGCCGGTGCCCAGGCAGGAGTGCCACAGGGAGGTCTTGGGTAGGGAGGTCTTGGGTCTGGAACGTCCTCGCGGCCATGTAGTAGCGGTTGCCGCCGTTCGGGGCGCGGCCGGCGTGGAGGAGCGCGTCCACGGTCTGGCCCGACGCGGCGAATGGCCTGAGGTAGCGGCCGTCGGTGTCGACGACCGTGAGGCGGCGTGCGGGAAAACGACCTGCGAGGAAAAAATAGCGTGATATCCAAATAATATAATTTGTGCTCATACAAAAAATGCTTATTCTCTATACCACCACCTAGTAGTATTGTATATCGTAAAAGAGCTATGTACGCTCTTTTAATTCCTCAGACGAACATGTCATCTAAAAATGGTTGTTACTTGGCGTGTTCAGAGTTTGTGCAACGTATAATAGGCAAATATTGCTAGAGGGCATGACAAAACTGAGCCGTCTTGGTGAAATGGACTGAAATAATTGAGTTTTCATAAGAGACGCCATCTTCATAGTTATTAGTCGCTGGACATCTCTTTTTTTTTAAAAAAAAAAGGAAAAGTCAATTCACATTCTCCAAGTATCACGATAGTCTGATTTTTAATCCTGAACTACAAAATAGGACACCAATGGTAATCTAAAATTGTAACCTATCTATTGGTTATCTAATTTACCTTTATTGTTTAATTGCTCATAGCCGTGCCTATTACTTATTTATACTATTGCTTTTCTCTCTACTAGACCAAGAGATCGATCAAGAGGATCTAGCGGTCCGAGTGCACAGAAGATCTAGATAATGACACACGCTCCACCTCATAAAGATCCTATTCAGGGATTTGCATGGCTAGCGCTATGTTGATTGCATGATTATGTAATAAGTTTCAAATAAGATAGGGGTTCAAACATCATGGAATCAACTAAAAACCCCTGATTTCGATAATGAACAAGCATGAGCATGAACAGATAAGATCTAAATAACTCCAATATGAGCACAACAAATAGGCTACATTTTTTTAAAAAACTTTTGGTACTGGTTTCATTTTTTTTGGAGTAAAATAAAATAGTTACAATTTTTTATTAAACAAGATTTCTTCTATTTCAAAAAAATTGAAATCCACCCTAGAGACCAGTTAAAGAAATATTTTTTCTTATTTCAGTAGCTGGTAGCACTTGGTGTCCATTTTCGTAGTTCGTGGTTGAAAATAAGACTATCGTGATAGTTGGAGCATGTAAAACAGGCTTTTTCCTTATAAAAGAAATATCATGTCTGAGTTGTAGGAGAACTCGATATCTTCTCAGTGAAACTCTCATGCTTGCAAGTAAAAATTAAGTGGACTGAAAATTGTGTCATCTTTCATGCATTTTATGTGTTACATTTACTCCTAACTTTTGTACTTATTATATATATATATATATATATTATAAAATATGTACTTATTTATAACAGTGTTGCGTGTGCTTCACTTAATTTTGTTGGTTTTTTAGTGCACCCCTTTATTTTGAGATGGAATTAATGTTCATATGATACCTAAGTTAAGTTGGTGAGATATGCTTCAACCATATAATGCAATATTTGGAGTGTTTATCATTTTGTTGTCATATTAACTTTAATATTTGGGATGTGTGCTGCAGGAAACCCTTCTATAGAAAATTATTACCTTATGTCTGGCCATGCGACGTGTATGGAAGGCTTTGTTTAGCCTAGAATGGAATACGATGACTTTTGCTACTTTCGTGCAATAATATCTATCTGATGACAATGGCTAGACTATCGTAGAATCATGTGGCTTAGGCAGCTCCTTGTAAAAAAACAAGATAAAGTTTGTCATTTCCCACGCTACGTATGAATAAAAGGAGCCCAAGGGACAAGAGGACTATAGACTTACATTTTTCATCATCTCATCCTCTTTCCTCTCCATCTAAGCTCTCTCTTCTCCTTCCATTGTCTTCAACCTTGTCCCCTCATATTATGGAGAGAGTACTTGCTATATCTAATAAATCAAGGCCAGGTTTTGAACAAAGACACGAACAACTGAGCCCAGTACTATGCCATAATAATTTGTATAAACTATGGATTTATAAATTTTGGATTCAAACTAATGGCATCAGCTAACATATTGGGTTTAGAAAACTATTAGGGTTTAAATAAATAATTGTTACATAGAGTTTGTTAAGAACTTTTGAATTTCAAATTAATGAAATCAACTTATAAAAGTAATTTATTAGAAGATAAAAAACTAGTTATATCTCGTCTAGAGAGCATATTTAGTGTTGTCATCGCATTTGCCTCCACACAAAATGAAGAAGTAGGTGTGGCCATGGTGAGCTCAAGCAGCGTCGTTGCACATGCGAGGTGCAGAACCTCCTCATTTTTGTGGCTTAGGCATCATCCTGCAGACACAAAAGAATAATTTAGTACCCTTATTACAAAAGGTGAATATGGACAAAACAATGGTCGAGCATATAATAAATACAAATACAATATTTTTCTTGATCAAAATAAATATTGACAGAGTTATAGGAGGCTTAAAGCCTTTGTGAGAGTAATATTTGAGAAGACAAAAAACTAATCATATCTCGTAGATTCACATAAACTAAGATTGATAGAATTATATGATGCTTAAAGCATTCTTGAAGTAATTTGTGAGAAGACAAAAACTAACCATATCTTACCTAGAGAGTATCTCAAGTATTCGACGCATATTGCTCCGATACACAAACTAAGAAAGCATGCCATTAAAACCTTATCATGGGTAAGATTTGAAAAATAAAAAAAACTCACCATATTAGTCTTCATAGCATCTCTACTGCTCCCAGGCATTTCGCTCCCACACAAAAATCCACATCTAAAAGTACACGAAAAATTCTAACAAAAATATGGACGGGTGGAGGATGCAGGCATCTACCATCGTGCAAAATTTAAGCTCAAGAGAAAATAAAAACTTCCAAGGAGAATGAAAAGAGATACTAGACTGATGTTGATGCTCGTTATTGACACCTTTTTAGTGCCATTTAAGTGGTGTTTTCATACATATTCTTATACTAATCCGCCACTTGGCACCTAAAATAACCCCGGTTTCGCATATGCATTGCATTTTGGAGGACATTCTGTTTTCGTAGAAAATTGGATTATATTGGAGCATAATTAGATAAGGCCCTGGACGAGCAACAACCCAAAGAAAGAGGAAGGCCAACGGGCCTAGACGGATCGGCCTATAGAGGCCCAGGTCGATCGGCCTAGGGTCCTTAGGGCCTCGATCATACTCACCTTCGGTGAGGACTCCTCCAATAATACTTAGGAGCTAAATTTTCCAAGATATGGCAAGATTACTTTAGGAGCAAAGATGGAAGCAAGCAGGATTTTGGAAAGATATCAAGATGCATCCTTATCCCGAGGCTATCGACGTGCAATTCTCGCATGCAAGTAAAAATAAGTTTCCATATCATCAAAGAAGACTTGGCGACGAAGGATGGCGTGAGAGGCCACAAGGAAGGGCCAGGCCAATCGGCCTGAGGCTTTCCTTGCTCCTCTCACCTTTCAATTTTCACCACGCGTTCCTCGGACTATAAGTACCCCAAAAATTCACCGAGCCCCAGCATCCATCCACGAGAACTCGACGAAATGAAGGACATCCACCAGAGGGAGTTGAGAGCTGCTACAAGTCTTCGAAGTTGTCTAGGAGATGGCTTAGGCTGACCATAGCCACCATGGCCTCCCTGCGTGGTTGTGTCATGGTGGAGTTCAGGAGCTAGTTATAATCATCAATGGTATGTACTTGGTGGTGATGATCTAAATACATATATTATATGAGCAATGTTCTTCATGTCATCCGATCTATTAGCGACTCGTTGTCTCCTTTTATGCTTTCTTCTTATCATGAATATGCTTGTTCTACCTGTTATCTTTTTATACATATCTGTGGATGTGATCGACCTGTTCTCATGATTTACCTTTACACCAAGGTTACCCTCTTCATATGGAATCTATGCTTCATGTTAGGATTAGATCTGTTAGATTAGATGGAAAACCTAGTTAGTTCGTTGTCGATCCATGGATTGATCAACTTTGGATGGAATACTCTGAGGAAAAAGCCAAACTGGCGTGCTAACTGCCGCCAACAACTTATTAGTAGCAGGTTGCAACTGTTTTTAATTTTTCCAATCAAGTTTTTATTTGAGCCGCCAACTTTGAATGGTTTTAGGTGATTGCATCCTATATTCATTCATGTTTTCGTTGGAATTATCATGTATGTTTAGATGTGAATTTTTGCTAGCTCTCACATAGTTGCAATCTTCAGTTTTTCTCCCTACACAGTTGCCCTCACGTTTGTCGAGCCATATAATGGTGTTCCTATCGCCTGATCGACCTCCAGCCTTTGCTTTGATAACATTGTCTGCCAAATCAACGGATTGCTTGGCTTCTTTGAAAGATTTGCTAGCTGCTTCCTCAACAATAAGTTTTTTCAGCTAACACACAGGAGCAGATGGCGACGGGCATAGCCCACATGCTGCCTCTTGGAATTTCACTAGAGCATGATCTTCTCGAAGTATTTGCTAATACAAACTGACAAACAATGATCTACATAGAAACTAAAAAGGGTTCTCGATGAAAAGAAGGAATGAACAGAAATAACACTAACCGTTGCAAAAGTCTCCAATGCCTCATACCAAGGCCACCTGCCGCCCGCAATGGTGTCCGGCCATTGTCTCTGTGCTCCTGTCAGGCTGCCCAGAGCTGATACCACTCATGCACATGGCCACATGCTGATAGGCTCGACCATCCGTCTATGCCCAACAACGCCTACACCGCACCTTCCCTGTCCGACATCACTGCTGAGTGCGGTAACCAACCGCCATCACAACATCTGATGCCAAGTCCAGCGAGAGATGCACCGGTACTGATGATTCTCGGGTCTGCCTCCTCGTAGCAACTAGCTTGACGCCAACACCGAAGAGGTGGCGGCTTCGATGGATCTCCGAGAGTGAGGAGCGGCGGGGAAGGCGGATCAGAGAGGGGAAGTGATGCGGATGGAATGAGGCAGCGTGTTATGCATGTGTGTGATTTGCGGATAGCACGGGGTGGGTTGGGCGCAGTCTACATGATGGGAACCGACGGGACCATGCATTGGAGGGAGTTGAGGTTGACAGGAGTAGGGAATGGTGTTTGGGCATGGGCCCATCTGTCGGAGTAAGATGTGAGAAGAGGTGACGTAGGTGGAACGGGAACGGAAGGGAGTGACATCACTCATGTAGGTGGTGGCGCTCACCTCGTGCCCTAGCGCCGCCGTGTGGCTCGCTGGAATAGGCGTCGTGATTCCAGTCACCGCCGACAACGGAAACCGGAATAGGAGAGAGAGAGAGAGAGAGGAGATAGAGGCCAATCCATTTTGGGGGTCAAGAGCGGAGTTGGAAGATGGGTATGCTTCGCCCATCACTACCGTCCTTCATTGTTGTCGCCTCGAGCTCTGCCGACAGCTACCACACCTGAGGCTTATCCACCCGAAATAAGACTATGATGAGAAATCCTTCACCTCGTTAGAGTTGATGCTCCCTTTTCCCTTCTCTTTCCCATATGTGATGCATGTTCCATGTGCACAGCCGTAACTGTTCTCTAAAGGCTGCTTGGATCCAATGGCCGTAGCTCCCCATGACGAAGCAACAAAGGTAGCGCGGATTGTTCGGAGGTGAAGAGGGGGCGTGGAGGGGCGAAGGGAGGATCCAAGGGCCTGTAGTCCGTGCGGTTAAGAAGACCAACGCACGGAGGGCTGTAACCGAGCGCATGAAGGATGAAGGGTGTCGGGAGGCTTTTGACACACGATATATTAGTATTAGATATATTGCTTGAATTGACCTGTTGGCTTTTGTCCTTCGAGTGCAAGCGTGGGCTGCTGGGTCGGACGGTGGTGCACACGTTGGCGTTTAGGGAGTTGTTCACAAGTGATAAAAGTTAGTAATAGCTGATCGCTGAAATTTTACTTTTTTTCTGGTGCATGTGCACTCGGCAAGCCTAACGTGGCTAGTTCATGTCTTCTTGTAAACCAAGACCAAACCACAAATCAGTGTCCACCGAGGAATTGAAAGGACCAATTGCTGAAGGTGGAGCTCAACTTTTTTTTGCCTTTAGTCATGATAAAGTATTGCAGTCTGCCTGCCTTTTTCAGTACTTTATTTACACCTAGGCTGAAAACGAAATTTAGCAACATAAACCATTGTTGCACGAAATGAACGAGCTCTGCCATGTTCGTTTGTGCCGTCGTGCCTGCTTGATCAGCGTCCATCATCGCCTACATGCTACGACATAAACCAGTAGACAACCCAACACAAAACGAGAGGCAAACAAACACCCTATCTACACAACACCAACAAGTACAGACGAAGTGCCCCGTCATACTCCATCGTCAGCCCAGCAGCATCGATCAAACTAGTGGAAAGCTGACCAGGCAGCCACGCGTCATAGCCGCGCCGCCACGTACGACAATTCCCTGGCTTCAACAATCCGTCGTATCCTCCCCCGATTCGCCCGGCGCTACGGCTGCGGCCGCCGCGTAATCGTCACGTCTCCGCCGAAGCTCGCCCACGAGCTTCCTCAGGGCGGCGGCGGCGCCCGTGCCGTCGCAGCCCATGAACACCTCGGCGATGTCGGCGGGCGTGATGCGCACCCCGGCGGCGGGTGCGAGCAGGTCCTCCGCCTCGGCCATGAGGTCCCTCACCGTGTCTGGGTCGTCGCCGGCGTCCTCGCAGCCCTCGTCGCCGACGCCGAGGTAGTTCTTGGCGAGCACGCGCAGCGCGGGGGGCGTGCAGTAGCCGAGCTCGATCTTGCGGTCCATGCGGCCGGGGCGGAGCAGCGCCGGGTCTAGGCGCTCCGGGTGGTTGGTCGTGAACACCATCAGGCGCTCGCCGACGCAGGACGACCAGAGGCCGTCGACGAAGTTGAGCACCCCGGAGAGGCTTATGGATTCCCGCCCCACCACCGCCATGGCCGCCGCGGCGGCGGGCGAAATCGCGGCGAGCTGCGCCGCGGTCTCGTCGTCGGCGCCGTTATTGCCGTTCTTGTTCTTCTTGTTGCGGTCAGAGAGGTCGAGGGAGCAGTCGATGTCCTCGACGACGACGACGGACTTTGGCGTGGTGGAGACGAGCAGGCGGCGGAGGTGGGAGTTGGTGGGCACCGTGGTGAGCTCGAGGTCGTAGACGTCGAACTCGAGGAGGTTGGCGATGGCGGCGACGAGGCTGGTCTTGCCCGTGCCCGGCGGGCCGTGGAGCAGGTACCCGCGCTTCCACGCGCGGCCGACGCGGGCGTAGTGGTCCCGGCGCGCCGCGAAGCGGAGCAGGTCGGCGCGGATCTCCTCGCGGAGCGCCGGGTCGACGGCGAGCGTGTCGAAGTTGGACGGGTGGGAGAAGGCGTGCGAGGTCCAGAGGCGGTGGTGGTCATCGCCGGGGCCGGTGGCGCGGTTGGTGTACAGCCGTCGCTCCCGCGACTTGAGCCGCATCCGAGCGGCCTCGGCGATGAGGTGGGGGATGTAGTGGTCGTGGATGAGGTCCCGGTGCTGGCGCGGGAACTGCAGCTCGAGGGTGCGGTGATCGCCGCCGCCGCCCACGCCGTGGCCGCCGCGGCCGAACACGCCGTAGGGGCTGTACCCTCCGCCGCCCGCACCGCGTTCGGCGGTGCGCGCGGTGGAGGTCCAGCGGACGCGGACGCCCTGATACGTGTCGTGCGTGGTGTGGGAGTCCGGGAGGGAGGCGACGGGGCGGTGCGCCTGGCGGGGCTTGTGGAGGCGCACGGCGGGGGCCGTGGCGAGGCAGCGCTCGCCGAGGTAGAGCTGCGCCGAGTCGTAGAGGTCGTTGGCGCCGCCGCTGGCGCCGTCGGCCTCGTCGATGAGGATGGTGCCGCTGGGCGGGCGGAACGCGGCGGCGACACGCGCGAGGAGGCGGCGCAGGCACATCTCGGCCTCCGGAGGGAGGAAGTCCCGCATCGCCGTGCGGAACACCATGAGCGTCGCCAGCAGGGACCCCAGCGACCGCCAGTCCAGCACCATCTCCATGACGGCCGGCTTTCTTGCTCGCTCAGTTGCTCACTTGCTCTATGGAAGCAGGGTGGGAGACTGGGAGTGGAGGGTGAGGTGGGGGTTTTATGGAAGGGTATGCGCGCGTCGTCGTCGGATTCGGAGGCGATTCGGGCGTCGGCTCCTCGGGTTGGGTGGGGACGGAGTGGAGTGGAGTGGAGTGGTTTGGCTGTCCGCGGATGCGTCGGCGAGGTGTGCCGGGGCGGCACGTTTCTGCTGGGTGATCGCGCGCGCGTGCTTTTTTCGGGCCGGACGGGACGACTTGACCTGCCGGGGCAACGAGCTAGTCTGCCACTGCCACCACCGTAAACGAGCCGATGAGAGACGCTGCTGGTTCACGTTCTCTTTGGGCCTTGCATCGTCGGAGGCCGAGGAAACGGACGGTGCACACGCCATCAGCACACGTCAGTTGTGGTGTGGATGACGAACGAATCGTGAGGCTGACGGGGAAGGAATAATACTGGGTGTGCAAGTGTGCTGTGTGGACAATGGCATGGAGCTTGCTCGGCAGATGCTATATGATCCCGTTCGAGCGCCAAAAAAGCTAGCACCTTGTTCCAACGTATTGCACCTCTTGTAACAATTTCTCTCTCCTCCATGCACCTCCTTAGCAAATACGTTGGAGCTGACATGGGGCTCAACTGCTCAAGCAGGTTCGGCCTGCAAAGACTGCCGGGTTCCAAGCTAGTATGGGGTTTAATGGGGGCCATGGCCCCCCTTATGCTCTATATGCAATTTTGTGTGCACGTGCAATTGCCATGTTAAACTATAAGGTATTTAAAAATGTCACTACTTGACTTTCTCTTATATTCTATGTGATTTCTGACTCCGTCTCTACTATTTTTTTTTCCCTACGCGCGTGCGATCGTGTCAAGCAGTGCCTGGTTTGGCGCGTTCTGAAGCTTGGGAGGAATTCTGAAAGCCTTGTATGGTTAGGTGTGGAGAGGTGAACGAACGGGACAAGTGAAAAAAAAGGGGGCAGAGCCATTTTTGATCCGCTCCAGCGGAAGGGACAAACCGCGGAAGAATCATCTGACTAGACCTCGGTCATCTAAAGCCGCTTTTCCCTACGCTACAATCTACGTGCAAACGACAGGCACATGACCGAAAAACTTGGCACCTACGTTTGTCGAGCCAATAATTGGAACAGATGTACGAGCCAGCACGAGTTCGTGGCTCGCCGATGCCATGATGGTATGATCGACCAGCACTGCACCGTACGTGATAAACTGTGTGATCCCTAAAATCCAAGAGCAATGATCGTGTCAATCCCCACAAGTTTGATGTGTTCTCGCCTTCCCTTTTTGACCGACTAACCGCAGCTACGTCTTCGAGCACCTTTCCAATTCGTCATGACTTGGAAAGAGACGCATCGTGCCGTGAAGCTTCTCTGAAGCTTCCCGGTAGCCACCGGCGGCAAACTTGATCGAGCACTTACTAATGCAAGTGCCAATAATGTTACCACAACCTATAGATGCTTCAGTACATCCTTCTCATACGAAAAACCCAAGCCTTCTGAGAGCATGCTTATTACCTTCTTAATGGCGATAAGCAGGAGCACTTTAGCAAAGAAAGCATACATTTTTCTCAAAAAAGAAAGAGAATAAAGCATGCATGAGTCGGCATCCAAACAGTACGGGACCAAAGTGGCAAAGTGTTAAGTGCATGCCGTCCACATCATCACGAGCTAACGATCGACGACACGAGGGACGACGATCTGCACTGTGCAGCTTGGTTTGTCGCCGAGCACGACCTGTCGTCCTCGCCTTCGCCGGTACGTCGCCGTCCCTGCCGCGGTGCTGTCGGCACGCCGATGAGTCGGGCGTGCAGAGCCGGCGATATCCTATTCCAACGGCGTCGTGTCCGGGACGATGTACCGTGGCGTGTCATGGAGCGGGCCCGTCTCTCCTGGGAAAGTTTTTCACATGTTGGAGCGTTGCGCTTGTGCCCAATTGCATCGCTTGTTGGACTGTGTGACCTGTCATGCGCCGCTTCCTCTCGATTCTTTCAGGATAACGCCGCAGCAGTTCTGATCATAGAAAAAAAAAATAGACTCACCGGAAAAACCGTGAACCGGTGACCAGACCGGTTCGGTTCAATTAAAAGATTGATCATGCAATTGGACCGGTGCGAACCATCGAACCGATCGGTTTTATGTCGAACTAGTGAACCGGTTTTTTATGAATCAGTGAAAAACTCGATGTTTGGACATCAGTTTTGGAACTTGGAACAATAGACTGTTATGTTATTTCTATGTAATCCTATCTATAATGTCATATGTGATATGTTTTGGTAATAAAACTTGCATATTACTCATATAAATCATGAGAAATAAGTATTATATTGATAAATGATGAACCACTGGTTTGACTAGTGAGCCACTTGTTGGACCGGTGAACCAATGAACGAGTAGCTTGGCCGGTTCGATCTTCGGTCTGGCTTTTCGTTCTATGGTTCTAATCGATCCGGTCCGACGATGTGCCCCCAACAAAGTTAAGGTTCCCTGTTGTGTCACGAGAACGACAGCGCTGCAGCAGCATCTCACTGGTGTGCACGTTGTAAATGATCTGACCTGCTGGCGCTGGAGTTTGTTCAGTTCAGTCCTCTTTGACTGTCAACACTCCTACGTGAGTCGGCAGCAGCAATGACAGACTCACAAACTCCATATGCTTAATCCCTGCACTTTGCGAAGTACGCACGTGGAGTGGAATTGGATACCTTTACTCATGCCCATTTCGTTTTAGCCTCGTAGGTTAGCCTCATCCAGACTCATCACAGCAAGTTTAATAACAGAGGCAAGCTCTTGGCTATAAGACAAGCCACAACAGCTCCTAATAGCCAAGCCATACAGCGGTTCCTGCTTGTCTCCACTTAAACGTAAAAGTATTTTCTATTCTTTATGGGTCCCAGCTTCTCATCTATTTTCCAATCATCTCACGCCACCTCGTCTTGCATAAGCACTTACCCCATGCAAAATTACTTCCGTGCTTTGGAGTCCGTGAGGAGCTGATCGACGCATGCAGCGCCAAGCTCCCTTTGCTCTCATCCCCTCTCTCTTCCAGCTCGACACACGATGCTGACCTGTTGGGCGATACGCCCATTATTGGGCTAGCTCTTAGTGATCGCTGTCAGTTCGACGTGACTTTTTCAGAAGTACAACTTCCTTCCGCAAATAAACAACGTTCATTCAATCCTCCGGTTTATATAGTTATGGTCAACTGTTTTTCTAAGAAGTTCGCATGCATTGTCCTGAAGTTACAAGTTCACATGCACTAAATTCACACTCCGATAGCCATGGCTGCCTAACAATGACATGCATGTATTAGGGCATGTTTTGGTTGGTGCGTTTAGTGAGATTTTCTGAATTATTACTGCATATGTCATGTGTGGTATTTGGCTGCTACCCTCCTATCATGTATTCCTTACCTCAGGCAACGATGCTTATATGGAGGTGCATGACAGTTGATGCTTGAGAACTCATTGCTCATTTGCAGTGGCGACGTAAGAGGGAGGCTGAGGGGGACCTCCCCGCCCCCCCCCCCCCCCGACCTCAAATGGTTGATGTAAAGTAACAATGTCACGAATTTTGACCATATAGAAATGAATGGCAATTTTGCTTTTTTGCCCCACTAATTAGCCATTGGGCTTCCTCATGGCTTTACTCTAGCTCCATCCTTGCTCATTTGTCACCCCTATCTCTCCGCCGTGATGAACCTTGCTCAATGGTCTAGCACTATCATCCTCCCAGATCGACGTACCCACTCCACCGCAGGCAATGGTAACCCTTTCACACTTACTGTTTGATAGTAATTAGTGGACTTATAAGCATGTAGGTTTCTGAGGTCCTTATACCGTTTGTTTGGCATGCTTTTATTACAAGTAATATGCAAATAGACCAAAAAAATTACATAGATGGTATAAAAAGTTTAATTTGTACACATGGGAGTATGGGACACAAAAATGTTCACCTAGTCTAGTTGGCAAGAATTATTCGGGAGCAAAAGGTGTCCAAATGGAATGAAACTTTGTATATGAGGAATCAAAAATTTATACTTCTACAATAAATCACGCATATTTTGCTTGCAGAACAAAGAATTCGTACACCTGACCTCACAGACGAGAATTATTCAACTAAACTATTCACATGAGGGAAAATGTTTATACATCTAGAAGAAAAAGTTGTACACCTAGCTTGAACAAAGTTTATACACCACAAATAAAATTATGGGAACAAAATTCTATACACATAGTTAGTTTACTTATGTAGAACACAATATTATAAATATAGGTTTGTATTTACTATTTTAATTTGGTGGACTTCCTGTTGTGGGCCACATGTTGCTGGACTCATTGGCCGTTAACGGTCCACTTTCCGAATTTGTGAATTTGTGACCTGAGGATTCCCTAGCCTCGCCGCTGGTTATCTTGTCTGAAGCAGTTGAAGAGAGGGGTGGTTACTTTTTTTTAACAATGGATGAAAATCCGGCTTGAGACACCTATAAAAGAGGATGTACGAGACCACAATTATTACAAAAGTCAGCCACTAGTACAACTCCAGTACATGTAAGAGACATGGAGCTTAAAACAAAAAAGAAAAGGATCCTTCAAATTGCAATTCGAGTAGTCATCCTTCATGACTTGCTTCGTAAAGTCGATTCCTGATGATCCATCTTCACACCAAGTAGGGCAAGAGTACTATCAAAGCTTGACCAATTCCAAACAATGAGAGGTACTTCCATCCGACTTTTTCATCAGCTCGCTAATTAAGGCCATGACCACAAACCACTGGATAGACAAAATCAATTTCCACGGCTAACACTGAGTAGAGAAGATCTGAGAACTCTGAAAATGATGCCTCCAAGGAGGGCACGCCGCCACTGGCGTCGACGCCGCCCGTCCTGCACGGGCAAGGTTTTCAACAAGAAGAACCCAAGACACAGGGGGAGCAGCCATGATAGATGCCTCACAAGAGGAGTACGACGCCCAAAGGCGTCACCGTCGTCGGTCCATTGGATCAACAAACAATGGCTTTCGCTCAAGTGCTGCCCCAAAGTCACCCAAGCGTGTCCCATACCACACCATTGTTGATTAACACAAACGGCTATGCCTCCATCGTAGCACAACAAACATTGCAGCCCTCATCGACGAAGTGTGTTCCATACCACACTAACACCTTTGGGACGAACGCAAGCCACTGCGCCACCATAGCAGCACACCATCCTTGTCACAACGTACCTTCTGTCAATGAGGAGCGTCACATACCACGCCTATACCATCTCAGGCTTGAGCGTCCCCGTGTTGCCATCATTGCACACGCACCACAACATAGCCTTCAAAGATGACGATGCACGTCCCATAACATGCACCGCCGCCATCGTAAGCCTCGCCAAGGTGTCACCGATACGATCAAAATTACCAAACTGCTGTGAAGATGAAAGGATATGCTTCGTCATGCCGTCGGCAGTGCAGGAGCCGCAGCACACGGCCACGAGCCAGTGCTTACGGACACAGTTACCGCTCCCGTAGGCCTCCATTGCCATGGGCGCCACCACCACCTTGCCGGCTGTCGCCCTCGCGTAGGGGAGGGGTGGTTACTTGGAAAAAAATTGAGTGGGGACGGTCCCCACAGTCCTCCGCGTGAGGACCTCCTCACGATTTCTGCCGCGTGGAGAACTCCGCGGATCGACGATGCTCGCACCGCGCTTGTTCCGCAACACGCAGGCTCACTCGCTCGCTCGGCTCTCATCTCCAAACTCTCTCCAGGCTCGCTCGCTCGGCTCTCGTCTCCACTCGTCTGCCGCCACCGTCCGCGAAAAAATTCCGTCCTCCGTCGCCTGCTGCCGTCGTCCATGCCGCCGTTCCCACTGCGCACCTCTGCCACCCGCCGTCCAGGTCGCATCGCCCCTGCAGTGCCATATACAGAGAAAATACCAATGGCGACCATCATATATGTTGTTTCAACTAAAGAGAGCACGAGTTTCAGTTTGACAAATGAGATTTCCGGCCAAACAGCGCTGGCAATCAGCAATCCTTCTCATTCATTGCTGGTCCCAGAAAACCTTCCAGGACATATTAGCAATACAAGAGGTTTCTGGAAGTTCCTCTACTAACAAAAAATAACACACGACTTGCTACAAAAATTCGAAGTAGATTATGATGAAACTCTATGATGCACTTGCGCTACTCCATGCACCGACGAACCCACGCCGAGAGATAGAAAGCAGTCATGAACTCATGATGAGCCACCGAAATTTCGAGGCGAATTTCCATGAGGGATGAAACTTACTCCGGCTAAATGTCTTTCGAAAGCTTCGATTTAGTTTTGGCGTCTGTCTCCCCAACCAGTTTCTTCTGAGGAATTGGACGCATCAGTCAATGGAAACATCCATACTGACTATGAACAACATTTTTTATCTACTGGGCACATTAAGCTCCTGAAATTGGCACTACACTTTGCAGCTATCCCACCAAAATTAGCAGCAATCCCACACGCGAGCGTCGATTCCGCGTATTGATTACCTTCGGGCACGAGGTAAATCCTAAGTTCGTCGCCGTACTTGGAGAGCATCTGGATGTGCGACGGGTTCATGTGCGGTGGGACGCGGCTGAGGTAGCACACCCCACGCTTGCCGAACCCGTCCAGGCTCTTCCCCAGCAACTTCCTCTTACCCCCTACTCCTACTACTCCTTCCTCGTCTTCGCTTCCAAGGCCTTGCTCGTCCAGCTCCTCATCCAAGAAGTCATCTTCCTCCTCATCCGTGAACTAGTCCCTCTCCGTGGGACCCACCATGGTAACTGGCTCAGGCGGCAACCGACAGGGTAGAGAAGGCCTGTGGGTGCGCCTGTGGTAGCGGCCGCCCTAAGTGCAAGGGCGATGCGACCTGGACAGCAGGTGGCAGAGGTGCGCGGTGGGAACAGCGGCGTGGATGACGGAGGACGGAATTTTTTTTCCGCGGACGGTGGCGGCGGACGAGTGGAGACGAGAGCCGAGCGAGCGAGCGAGCCTGCGCGTTGCGAAACCTGCGCGGCGCACGAGTGTCGTCGATCCGACGAGTTCTCCACGTGGCAGAAATCGTGAGGAGGTCCTCACGGGAAGGACTGTGGGGGCCGTCCCCATCCAATTTTTTTCCGGTTACTTGTGGTGGGTTGGGTTTAATTGGGCTGGGGAGTAGCTTGGTATGTATTCCAGTGTTGACAAAACATGTTTTCTTTTATATGCTTTTTTTTTCTACCTCAGATATAAGATTGCAATCAAGTGTGAGAAACGTACCGCCTTTTTTTCCTTGTTAGACATGTAGTCCAGTCAGTGGTGCTATGATTTCCTCATGTTTTTCTTTTCTGATCATTTTCGTCACACTGTTGGAATTATTTGATCCCACCAGAAGAAAACTGTGTAGGTGGACAGCAAAACCGGGTGCTGCTTACGAAACATATAGAAGGTGGTAAACTGGTATCAGGTAATAACAGTTGACTCGTGAGGGGTAACCGTACTTGAGAAATACACATGCATGAAATATCTATCAGAATGCTCACAACTCTGGCAAATGAGTATTGTTATTATGCCAAGCCACTGGGGAGACTGTAATCAGCTAGCAGCTGAAGTAATAATGATATATCAAAGACGACAATACGAAAATAGAGAACAAATACAAGAAATCAAAAAGGCTATGTTCTTCTCCAATCCCAGAAATAGTGATGACTGAATGCATGGTTAGTAATATACAATATTGCTATATGTACTCCAATGAAACATAGCAGGCATAACAAATTAAGAAGAAATTCGCGTGTGGCTTTATAATTGCAGTGTGCTACATGATCTTTGGGTTTGTCCTAAAACTCTAATCAGTTTCATAACTGATTGTATTGCAGCTATATCTCATCTCTATAGCACAAGGTTTGCATGCTGCATCCTGCATCAGCATGCAGAATTGCAGATCATATTATATAACTAAAGCGACTGTGTGTAAGGGCGTCAAAGTTATTGCTTGTCTCCGTCTCTCCGACCATATACCATGCATGCACACTTATCTACACAATCTCACATGAAACCTCGAAGTCTCAATCAGATAGGCCATGCTTATCGAAACCAAGCACCAAAGCATGCTTCGATCGGCTTCGCTGAGAAGTCAGGAGGAGTAGCTGCTGGAGCTCTTGCTTGTCTCGCCGCCGCTCGTCGTCACGGTGACCTTCTCGCAGGACGGGCAGACGCCGCCCGCCGCCGCCGCCGCGCCCCGTGGGAACTGGACGTAGAGCCCAGACGCCGCCGACGACGACCGCTGCAGCTGGGCGAGCTCGTGCTTCAGCCGCTGGTTCTCGCCGGTGAGGCTCTCGCAGCAGCGCTTCAGGATCTCGCAGTCCACCTCCGTTTGCTTCAGCTTTGTTCTGAAAGATTTGCAGAATCAGAACACGAGATCGCAAGTTCAGAGCATGCAGGTAGACAGCAAGCGCAGATGTTTATCTTTGTTCTCTTAATTTCCTGGCACATACCTTGCTCTCCTGTTTTGGAACCACACTTCTACCTGTCTCGCGCTTAGATTCACCCGCCGAGCGAGCTCGTGCTTCTGAGCCTGTCAAGCGTCGTGAGAGAAGCGATCTTTTCGTCAGAGATGTTCTACTTCTACACACACTACATCATGTTCATGCCAATAAAGTAACTGATACGAGGTTAGAGCTCATGCATACGTGGGACAGTATGTTGTGGGCGCGGAAGGTGTCCTCGAGCAGGGTCGACTGCTCCTTTGTGAGCCGGAGCTTCTTCCTCGTCGCCGCACCGTCGCCACCGTCGTCGCTCGGGCTCAGCTCGTGCGACCGGCGGCCGTCATCGTCGGTGATCCTCAACCTCTTCCGAGCACCCTTCTCTGCATTAGTGCCCACCGCAGCTTCTTCCTTGACGCTCTGTGGGAACAGCAAGTCGAATTGCAGCGCCGACGACCTCCGCTCGCCGTGGCTCCTCTTCATATCGCCGCCGCTGCCTATCCCTAGGCCAAGCCATGATTTCCCGAAATCCTCGGCCTCCATGGCTAGTCTAGCGCTAAACATGGTGATGGTGTCCGAGACTTCACAGGTCGCCCGGGTAGATGAAGAGGAAGCAGTTCACAAATGGTAGCTAGGATTAGGGAGCAAGTGAGTAGTAGCCGGCGTATGAAGGTTCGGCGTTGCTTTATAGCTGCAGGCAGGCGACTACTGTTGATGCCTGGGAAGGAAACAATGGCAGGACGAAGTCAGTTTCGTGTGCGAATTGAAGACGACAAGAATACCCAGAGGTTAATTCTAATTCTAATTACAAGGAGAGGGCGTTTTACTTGAATACAGGGATCGAGAGAGATGGATTGTATCTGCCACCCGCAAGTTAATGCTCCAATTGGACTGAGATGAGACACGAGGAAGGCAACCGGCTGAGACCAGGAGGGCCGTTTCCCGGTCTCCCGCGAATCAGATGCAAGCATCGATGGTTCCTGAAACCGACGACATTTTAAGAGGCTCTCATTTTTCAACCGTAGACGGCAGCAATAAAAGATGAATAACCCCTCGTTTTTTTATCTCTGTGGAAAATGAGAGACTAGCAACGAAAGGCCGTACGTGTGATGAGAGTCAGCTAGCTATAGCTAGCATAGTACTGCAAGTTGTGAACTAAACAGGTTATGTTCTCTGAAAACAAATTAAAATTCAAATGGTACACGTCTATCTTGTCTGAATGTACTCTGGAGAAAAAAACGCAGCAGGCTGAGAATCTGTTCAAAGTGCATCACCTGTGTCCTCTACAAGTCCCTTCGCTGGCCTTGGAGATCAAACAAGCGGCACAGGTTCAGTGCATGATGATGATGGATATATGATCCATGTCTACACAGGCATCAACTCATCTGCCAAAGCATGGGAAAGATCGATATCAAAGTCAAGAGTTCCAGAGCATACAACAGGTCAGAAAGAAGAAACAGTTGAGCCCAATCTCTCTGCACTGATTATTCCTAGGACACTCTCGTAGTACTGTACCTTTTGTCCTTGTCCGTATTTAGATGGTTCCGTTCATGGAACCGAACGAGCTAAGTGAGCTCGACCTGCATCGATAATGGCGAGGATGCACCGGTCATTGTCCGGCGGCGGCGGATGTGCCGCATTCGCTGAAAATATGATCAGCGACACACCCACACGTACAACACCAAACCGTTCACGCAAGCCAGAACAAAACAACCCTTTGTCTGCCAATCTCGCCGGCTAGCTCAGAACAAAGACTCTGAAACCATCGATCTCAGGGCAGCAACTTTTTTTTCATAGGAACCCGGCCGTGTTCTTACTGCGATCACTTGCGCCTCTTGCGGCACCCGGCATGGCATTGTTACTGGGGTGGAGGTGGTTGAGATCTCCCCATCATTTGCTCGAAAATTCAAGCGGTCAAAAAGGAGGGGTTTATTACCCTTGATGCAGAAGCTTCTGAACTTTTAACGCTCTAGCTGATTTCTCGTGATAACATATGCTGATTTGGAAAGATTCGTCCGGTGTTCTTCACTGTTTTCGCATGATAATGTATTTTTGTTGGACTGATTCGTTCAAAGACATGGGTCGCCTGATTCAACCCTTCGATGCCTACGTTTCAGTCGTCGAATCAATGAGTTTTGAACAGTGTAGAGACAGAGTGTGTATATAGGCAGCCACCAAAGCTGTCGACGAGGTCTTCTTTTAACCTAATTAAGATTCCTACCACAGCTCTTCTTTTTTTTGTTTTGCTCTTTTGGATTTGGGTTTTCAACCTGACCTTTTTCACATGATTCACCTGTGTGCATGCAGGTGGAGTTATTTTATTTATGCCAAAAAAGAGGATAAATAAAGCGCGCCTCGAGAAACATGTAATGCCGAGAAAGCTGAATTGCGGTAAAAAAAAATGAAATGCTAATGCGGCGTGGAAAGTTTAGTTTGTTCAAGGGAATATGAAAAATATGAGGCAAAGACTATATTCTATTTTTTTCCCTCCCTGGTAATCTCAAATCGGCAAGAAATTAAACAAAAACGTGTCTCTCTATTATTGTGTTTTTTTTCGAAGCACGCGTGTCCATAAGAAGTAGTAGTAATCGGGGTTGCATGAAGCACGGTTTGTCTAGTCAGAAGAATTCCATCAACTCCTAATGTTTTGAGGTCAGAAGAGTTCAACTCCTAGTGCTTTCAGGTCATCTCCTAGGAAGGAACGAGCCTTCGTATGAAACGGTCCTCATCATCTGAACTGCTACTGCCATTTTCCTCCAGATTTAAACTTTTGGACAAACTAAACTATGCTTCTTTTCCTGAGACAAAAATCCACGAACTCATCAGACTGTTGCCTCAGCTTCATGCAGTGCCCTCCCTTCCCAGAAGCTTCAGAGACGTCGTCTCAATCGCGGCAGCTGTTACGTTGCTTGTTCCATCTGGGCCGGAGCTTGAGACTGAGACGTCAGACGCCTTAGAACCCATGCATCCCTGCCGCCTCGTGCCATCAACCGGCTTATAATAATGCTAATCGAACACTAATCAGTGCAGGATTTTGACTCATCTATACCTTTCTCCTGCAGACAGGTTCAGCTGCTGCCCACACGTCAGCATGGATGTCTGATGTCTCTACTGCTGGTCATTTCATTGACCGGCCGACCAAAATGTGCTTGTTGGACGGTCAATCAGGGCACAGAGCTCCACCTGCACGCACGCACGAGGAAGACCACCACCAGCAGCAGAGCTCTGAAGAAACCGATGGTTCCATCTCCATCTCCTTCTAATCTTCTTCTACGAAGCTCTCTCCGGTGGAGTGAGTGACAGGGTGACAAGGACTCTCAGGCTTGTTTGCTTCCAGCCCCTGGAGAAAACATGTCTGACCTGAAAACTTGCTTCAACCAAACGACGCACTCCTCGATCGAGTTGCCTGTGCAGGCAAAAATCGAACACGTTCACACGCCCACATGCCTGTAAGTTTTCACGTCTCGAAGAAATATTTAGGTTTCCATCGCCGAGCGAGGAAGTCGTCGATCGTACGTTCGTCCTCGAATGCATGCGCGGCCGGGCGCCGGCGACCATCGGCCGTCGCGTCGGTGTCCCGCCCGTGCCGTCTCCGCCGAAAAATCTTGGACCGCCGCTGGCGCGCGCATCAGGGCTAGATTTCGGGTGACGCGCGCGCGCGGGCGGAAATGGTCGTGTCGTACGTGCCGCGGCTTCCTCCGGTCGTCCGCAGCCCGCACGAGCGGCGCGGCGGCTTCTCTCCCACAGGAAGAAGCACGGACTGCACGGCTGGGGTCCAAACTTCAAAGGTGACGGGACAGTTTTTCTATTCTAGGGAAAAAAAAACTCTAGTTTCTTGTGTGATGATGATGAGATTTGCTACCGTTTACTTTGTGCAGCGGCCGTACACGTACTCGGGGAAAACCTGCAGGTGCGGTGCACGTATTGACCTATCCGTCCTTTTCTCTTGCGCAGACCATATACTGTAACTGTCCAAATTCCAAGGGTGCGACTTTTGTGCCAGTGAAATTCGTAAATTATATTTTAGATTACTCTAATTTTTTTTTCTAAAGGTGTATTAGGATTTGGAGAAGTTTTCTAATTTTATCATCCAATTAGCTGTGCAATCGGTGTTGCTGTATTCTAAGATATGGTACTAACTTTTATATCGAATTTGACTAACTGTAAGTCAAATGCTAAATTTGACCTGTTCAAATATTAATATTTCTTATAAAAATGCCTAACTCTTATCCATTGGAAATAGTAACTTTTTCTCGAGCAGACAGAGAAAATACTGCAAGGCGGCCTGGTCAAAAAGCCGCGTAGGCAGCCAGCGGGCCTTAGCACCTTGGGCTCAACCGTTCTACCGCGCGCGCATGCCGCCGAAGATGAAGGCAGCAAACGGGCCTCTCTACCGTTAGCTCGCCGGAACACCTACTCCTTTCCCGTTAAACAGAACCGTAGGCTGTAGCCCAGCCTCAAATTGCACAGGGACGCGCCCAGGAAACAGACGGGCCGATCGGGGAGGGCGAGAAATACGTACACAGCACACACAGCCAAGGCCCAAGGGGACTTCGGGATTACTGTCGTGGGCCACAGAGCCAGTTCCAAACGTATCTGCTTAGGTTGGGCCCTTTTTCATTGTGGTCCATGGTCGTCGATCGAGCTGGTTCGTTGTGCAATTCGTGGGCCAATCAGTGCCTCGGGTGCAGTTCACCGCTTGGGCCCGACCGTTTCATCAGATGGCCCAGCAGCCGCAGAAATTTAACCGTTGGCGGTTGGGCCGGACTCGCGCCCGCCTCGACGGGTGGCATGTTCGGAAATAAACGCAAATTCGTGGGCGTCCGCCTAATGACAGGCTTATAAAGCGACCCGCCCCCCGGTTAGGGTTCGCAGCGCCAGCTCCGCCGCCTACGCTCACGCGCCGCCGTGCCGCGCCCACCGCTCGTCAGGGATCGATGCGAGTTGTGCTGTCCTTGCTTCTATCTTTGGCTTTTGCTTCTTTAGTTTCTTCTTGGTTTTTGTTTTTGTTTGATTTGATGGTTCATCCGAGGGGAGAATGGCGGCGATGACGAAAAAACATGGTTCGCTCGTCTGAATGGCGGGTTCTCACCTGCCTTGCGGAGCTTAAAAGTAGTCCGAGCCCAACGCCTCCTGGATCCATCGATCTTTATTTTATGGTGCTTGTTTCCTTTTTTGCAATCTTACAAGTTTTGGTTTCTGATGAGAAGGGGTGTTGCAATGATGATAATCTTCAGTCTCGAGAGCAGGTCTCTGCTCGGTGAGCCTGGGAAATAATCTCCATTATTTCCTCCTGAGCGGTTACCTGAGCAACTCCCAACAATCACCCTCAGTGCAGAAATAATCTCCATCATGCTTTGGCACTGGCAATGGTAGTTTGAACTTTGAACAAACGTTTGATTGGGGAATCGATTCCATTCTTTCCCAGATTTCATTCCAAGATACAAACGCAAGTGACGTTCGTTTTACATTCACTTGCAGCATAAAAATAAAACAAACATGCACATCACGCTGGTTGACTGCATCTAGAATGAAGCAAAGTGCAGAAAGCGAAGTAAAAATGTATGCTTGTGGGGTGTCACGACAGAACAGCAAGCTGTGATGATTTTACGAGGCTTGGTTGTTGGTGACCCTGCCCATCCCGTTGTTCTGCTCCAGGAAGCGCACGACGACGCAGGTGATGTTGTCGGCGCTGCCCCGCTGGGAGGCCTCCGCGAGGAGGCGCTTGGCGGCCTGCTCTGAATCCAGGATCGGCTTCACCATGGCCACGGCTTCCTGCAAGCAGAGGAGGCAGAACATGAAGAAAGCTTGGCTTCAAATGAGCTCATCGAACCGGACACCTTAACTTTTTCTGACGAAGGGTTTCGTGTTGTTTTACCTCGTTGGTCACCACGTCCCACAGCCCGTCACTTGCAAGGATGAGGAACTCCAAGGAGCTGTCCACAACCTCCTCCTGAACCAGACAGTGGGTTTTTCAAATAATGATGTGCATCAATTGCTGCAGAGAAACCAAAGAGCTCGCAAACCTTGATCTCTGGATCAGCGACGACATACTGCTTCAAGAGCTTGTCACCAAATGCTCGAGAAACTGCAAGAACACCACCTACACGCCATGTTCCTGCCAAATTTTCACAGATCAAAGTTATCGATGATTTACGAGTCGATATCTTGTATTTTGGTGGCCAGTAAACCAAGGAGGTAGACATACCAGCCCACATCACAAAGCCACCAGCTTCCTCTATCCTCTGCCTCTCATCCGTCTGATCTGGCTTGTGATCTCTTGACACGGCTATAGCTGCAGCACCAACAAGAATGAAGCTCATGGGTTGCCAGAAAATTGGATCACAAAAGGCCAGTTGTGCTTCGCGCGACAGTTTAGTTACACTAACTTAACCAGCAAACATGCCGTTAAACAAATTGGTTGCATGTAGAAACTTGAATTCTACAACACGTTAGCTGCAAGCTAGTTATCACAAATGAAGGGCAAACAAGGTCAAAGAAGCTGAAATGCCAGAAACATTGGCAAAATAATGTACCATGGGGTTTGACTTACCATCCCCTCCTCTGCATATGACCGCCCTAGAATCCCCAACATTTGCAACCACAAGGCGATCACCTACAAGAATAGCTGTGGAGGCGGTCGACCCCGCATCTCGATGATGGCTGGTATCAGCTTTCAGAAGTTCTGAGTCGGTGTGAGTGTAAGTTTCAGCTGCAGGAGGACACTACCAGCATTCAGACTCCAAATTTCAGAATTCTTAAAAGCCATAGCAAGTGCAGAGAGTTATAGTACCAATAGCAGATTTGGTATCACTGAAGAATTTTGGGTGCTTGATTAAATTGGTGAAAAGGTTTTGCTTGACAAACTCTGCTGCTCGAGCTCCACCGTGGCCTACACGGGGAAAGAAATCGGTTAGCAATCAAACAAGGGAACATGGCCAATTTCCCCCACCAAATGTCTGTTCTGGTTGACACTAGAAATTGCTGGTATAGGACAAGTCAATATTACTTGCTTGACGCTAGAAGTTGCTCGCTTACATTGTCTACACCTAAAAATGTTAAAGTGTCATGAATTTTCGATTAGAAATAGGCTGCATCTTATTACCGTCGAAAACGCCGAACAACCCAACTGTCTCTCCATCGACACCATCTACTCTGGTTTCATAGAAGTCTTCCATGGAAGACCTTTTCCCAGGAGAGCTTGCGTAGCCATAGCTGAACTTGCCGTTTTCACTGCCAGGATGAACAGAAGCATTTGCATGAAACAGGCTTATTGGACATCAACAATTCACCATAGTACATAAAATCGCTAGGAGCTGTGCAAATGGATGGTTAATGTACAGTTTCAGCAGATCCATGAAAAGGAAAATATTCTAGATGCATGCTAAAATATTGGTCCTGCCTGCTTCTTTCTGTTTGCAGATAAGTCTGTCTCTCTCCCCACTTAACATAGCCTAGTAGCAAGAAACGTTTTGAAAAAGATGGAAAACAGAAAGGCAACATCATGCACCTAGGATCCTAGTACTCCTCATCAGCAAAACATAACATGGCAGTCACGGATTCGCTGAGAACTCGATCAGGTTAAACAAGGCCGGAGATAGTGACAGCTTTAGTATGTCAATGAAATGTTTCCAAAGATTCGGGCAGAGGCAGAGCAAGAAGAAGGAAGCAGCGAGAACGGTGATGGCACCTGAACCCTCCGCCGCTGACGGGCGACCTTTCCCCGGCAAGCCCCATCACGGCCGATGACGGCTCCCTCGTCCCGGCAGCAGCTAGCACGGCAACAACGACGGCGAGGCCAGAAACAATGGCCGGCCCCGGGAGCTTCTCATGCGCGCGCCGTAAATGGAGGAGGCAGGCAGGCAGGCAGGGCTCGTGGGCCTAAAAGGGCGGAGCGGACGGGCTCGATGCGCGGTGGCGGGCGGCGGGCGACGTGGCGGCAGCCGAGAGGGGGCTCGTGGACGCCCCCGCCACCCTTTCCTTTTCTTGGCGCGTCGCTCCCCTGCCTGTCCGTAGTCTCGCCCGTGTTGGTTTTGGTCTCGTCGTGGTCCTCGCTGCCCTCCCTCTGCTCCGGCCCGGCCTCGATCTCCCGGGGCACTGTGCTCGAGCTGTGAAGTGATTTGCCGGCGCGTTGCGTAGCGTAGCGCGCTGCCTGCCGGCACCGGTGGTGGCGCGCCGCGCGTCAGCTGGCTGCTGGCTTTGGGGCGCGAGGAAGAGGCACGCGCGGGCACGTGGCGCGAGCCCGGCGACGGGGGAGGACACCTGAGCCGCCCCGGGATGGCAGCGCCGCCGTCGAGATTCAGTTGCGCATCGCGTTACACGTCGAGGTGCTGAGCCTTTTTTTTTTTGGCTTTTAGGAGTTGACGTGCTGCGATTGAGTAGCGGGACCTTGTCGTACTCGACTGCTCGTGGGGGTTATAATCCAGGATCGAGCCACTGAGCATCCAATTTCTTTATCTGCATGTCCATTGCTGAAATGGAAACTGTTGGGAGATATTGTGCTCATGTGGCACTGTTTTCAGCTTACTAGGTACAGGTTTAGGGCATTTTGTCCAGTTTTTCTACTGATGAAAAGGTATGCAATAATCTGTGAAAAATATTCTATTAAAAATGAGCTGTATTATTTATAGGGATTAGGCTTTGCCAATTTCTATGGTCAATTTGTTAAAAGAAATTTATTTGCCTAAAATTAGACCGAAATCATTCACAAAAGACCCAGTCTTGGATATTCTGCAGCTTGGCCCAACGAATACTTTTTAGTTGGCCCAACAAATACTTTTTAGTTGGCCCAACAAATTTCACCAGCAGGCCAAGAAATACTTTCGGCCGTGTCAGCAGCACGCGTGAGGCCTGGAAGGCCCACACACGCCACGGAAGGGAGTCGGCAATTCCGAAGCCCGTCTTGGCCACCGCGCGCGCCATCACCGCCTCCGATTCGAACCGACAGCACCTTACGTCGGCGGCACAGTCATAACTCATAAACTCATAACCAGGCTTCCCAGTCGCCACGCGTAGCTCAACCAGCCCAGATCCACGCCTCTCGCCGCCATGGCCGCCGCCTCGTGCCGCTGCAGCAGCGTCGTGTTCGTGGGCAACATCCCCTACCACGCGAGCGAGGAGGAGCTCCGCGCGGCGTGCGAGGAGATCGGACCCGTGGTGTCCCTCCGCGTGGCCACGGACAAGGACACCACCAGGCACCAGGCCCCGGGGCTTCGCCTTCGTCGAGTACCTCGACGACGAGACCGCCCTCAGCGCCTGCCGCAACCTGCACGGCCGGGCCCTCCGCGGCCGCGACCTCCGCGTGGGCCTGGCGCGGCAGCAGGGCGCAACCACCCGCGACGACAAAGACGACGACCAGCCCGTGGGAGCCGAGGACGCCACGCACGCCGCGTCTCTGCTCGCGCCGGGCGCCCGGCCTAGCGGCGCCGTGACGGCGTACCTGGCGGGGCTGAGCTGGCGGCAGCTGCGCGAGTTGCTGGGCGCGCTGGGGCGGGAGGACCCGGGCCTCGTGGAGCGGGCCAAGCGGGAGTACGCCGGGCTGGCGACGCTGGTTGAGCAGGCGCGGGTGCTGCTCGACGTACGGCGCCGCGGCGGCCAAGGGCAGGAGGAAACGCGGCGCGGGCGGCCGGGAGCGGCCCGGCGCCTCGCCGGAGCCCGCCGACCAGCAGCCGCTGAAGCTGAGGCGGCTGGAGGATGACAGGCCCGTTCCTGGCGTCGTCCGCCGCTGATGCTCGATTGATCACTTGTTCCTTTTACTTTGGTATAGAGAGAATCACGAGCATCGGCATTGGCAAATTGGGGAATTGACGGTTCGGCACTCAGCAGAACTGGACCAGTGTTGATGTTTTGTTGTTTTTTGGTTTGCCTCTCGTGTTGTGTTCGATTGTGTGTTGTGTAGGCAATGGATGCTGAACAACAAGGCAGGACGACGCATACGGACATGGCAGAGCTCGTCCATTGCTTGCACTGAAAGGCACAAGAAAGTTGTGCACCATCCTCTGGATATATGATCTTTTGCTTTGCAAGGTGGAAGACCGAAGATAGTTCAGCAATTGATCCTTTTAATTCATCAGTGGACACTGATACTTTCATGGTATAGTCTTGGTTACAAAAAAGTCTGAGAACTAGTCCTGTTAGGGCTAGTCAAGATCGCTTATCTTTGCATCTCTCCTTCCTCGTTTATTTATTTTCTAGCATAATAACATATACTGTAGATATTGTGCTAGGCTTTCATTGCGCATACTCACTCATTTATTTATCTTTGCATCTCTACTATCTCATTTATTTTCTTTCTAGCATAATAACATATAGACATTGTGATAGGCTTCCTTTAAACATTGCTCTTTATGCCTTCTCATCTCATTAGTTTTCCAGACATGTGTTCAACTGAAACCATAACTAGAGGCCTAGAGCTATACTAGTTACTTTTTTTCTTAAGGGAGCTAGTTAGTTCTTGTTGCACCCCATATGTTGTGATCCTATATATCTTACTTGCTGGTATTCATAAGGAAATATGCTAACTGTGCATGTTAACTTGAAACTTAGTTTTTTGTTATGCCAAACTCTCTTTGGGTCTTTATTATCGATCTTAATTCTAAATGCAATTTACATTTTATATTAAAAATTGAGAGCTTACAACTAAATAATCTAGATATGCTAGAATGTTCCATACCAAATATAATGCAAATAGCAATTTATATAATTCCTGTCATGGAGTATTGATTCCAAAAAAACAAGCAAAGAATTATTAATGTGAAATATTTAGAGGCATGCATAGGGCGCTGTATTTTTTCTATAACGGCATGTGTGCAATTTAGATGTAGATTTTGCAATTACCTTATGTTTCCTTTTTCTTAAAAAAGGAAGTGGATAATTTAGAAGTAAATTTGGAGTTTCTAGGATTTCTCTCATTTTTTCTATTACTTCTTGTGGAGATTTAGGCAAAAGAAATATCCAATTAGTCATAGTAAGATTAGTCTAAAAAATAGTTATAGCAAGATGTCGCAACTACATCCTTTTGCAAAGGGGTTGGATTCAAGGCAGGTTCAAGTTAGACTTCAGCAAAGACAGAATGGTCATTTTCCATTCAAAAAAGTTGAAAGGCAAGCATTGAGGTCATTTGGTATAAATTCAAATAAATTCAGATACTAATCTTTGGCAAACAACAGAAGAGGAAAAAGAAGGAAAGGTTCGAGGCCATTTGCAAAATTCTCTTTACAAAATGCAGATATGTTTTTTAAACGATGTCCAGTGGCAAATAACTACGAGGATGGCTCAGTCTTTCACGAAAGATAAATTCTTCAGGTCCATTTCACAAATCGGCCAGGTTTTGTCATGCCCTCTAGAAAAAATTTCCTATCACACGTGCATATATTTTGAACATGCATTTAAAGAAAAACTTTGATCATTCCAAGTATCATCCATTTTTAGATGAAAGAATGTGTTTGGGATGAACCAAAAGAGGGAGCACAATAATCGACATGGCCGGCATTAGGTGTCAGGTCATGCCGGATCATACCCACGTCTGGCATACCTAATGCAGCCAAAATCAAACCAGTAGTGGTTCACGCTACCTAATTTTGTATGACTCCCAGTCAAGTTTGGTCACTCCACATCCTGACATAACAAGTGCCCCATGGAATTTTGATCCCCGGTTTTATGTTTATATCTGGTGATGATGCATCCTTGCTAAAAGTGGTAAAGAGGGGTTACCCCATATTTAGATACTAATTAGAAGTATTAAACATATACTATTTACAAAATTTATTGTACAGATGGAGGCTAAACGGCGAGACGAATCTATTAAACCTAATTAATCCATCATTAGTAATAGTTACGGTAGCAGTATATTGTCAAATTATGGACTAATTAGGCTTAATAGATTCATCTCGCTGTTTAGCCTCCATCTGTGCAATTAATTTTATAATTAACTCATATTTGGTCTTCCTAATTAGCTTTCGAATATTCGATATGACACGGACTAAACTTTAGCTCAAGGAACCAAACACCCCCTTAATTCACCCTCCAAATAAAAATAGATTTCACTCTTCAAATTAAAAGCCTATTCTTATATCGTTTTCTATCGAAGCTTGACGTGCTCCACCAATCCCTGACGCCGACACATTGACACTTGACAGGAGACAACTTGATAGCAATCATTAGATGTCGTCATTGCTCACAGTGACTGCGCATTTCTGGGCAATTCTCTTGGTGTTCAGATCCGCGACGAGCTTCTGCAGCGCGGCGTGGGCTCCGTCGCCTTCACACCCCATGAACACCTCCGCGACATCGGCCGGCGTCAAATGCACCTCCCCGAGCAGCCTCTCCGCCTCTCCGATCAGCTCCTCGTACCTGCAGTCATCGGCTGGCTCACGATCGTCGTCACCGAGGTAGTTCTTGGCGAGCACGCGCAGCGCGTGGCCCTTGCAGTATCCAAGCTCTATCTTGCGGTCCATGCGGCCGGGCCGGAGCAGCGCCGGGTCGAGGCGGCCGACGTGGTTGGTGGTGAACACGATGAGCCGCTCCCCGACGCACGACGACCAGAGGCCGTCCACGAAGTTGAGCACGCCGGAGAGGCTGATCTTCTCCCGGCGGCCATGAGGTGGGAATGGTGACATGCTGACGGGACCCGGCGTTCCCGGGTCGTCGGACTCGGCGTCTTGGCTCGGCGGCGACGACGTCCTCGTCCGGTCGAAGAGGCCGAGCGAGCAGTCGATGTCCTCGACGACGATGAGCGACTTGGGGCGCGTGGAGGCGAGCAGCCTCCGGAGATCGGAGTTGGAGCCCACGGCGGTGAGCTCGAGGTCGTAGATGTCGAACTCGAGGAGGTTGGCGATGGCGGCGATGAGGCTGGTCTTGCCGGTGCCCGGCGGGCCGTGGAGCAGGTACCCGCGCTTCCACGCGCGGCCGGCGCGCGCGTAGTGCTCCCCGCGGCGCACGAAGCGGAGCAGGTCGGCGCGGATGCCGTCGCGGAGCGCCAGGTCGACGGCGAGCGTGTCGAACGTGGACGGGTGCTTGAACGGGTGCGACGACCACAGCATCTGGTGGTCGTCCATCCCGCTGCCGCCGCAGTACATGCTGGGGTTGTTGGTGTAGAGCTTCCGCTCCCGCATCTTGAGCCGCAGCGCCGCCGCGACGGCGAGGACGTGGTCGATGTACGCGCCGCGCACGAAGTCGCGGTGGCGGCGCGGGAACTCGAGCCGCAGGCACCGCCGCTGCCACCCCGCGCCGCCACCCGGGGGACCCCCGAACCCCCCGCGCCGGCCGCCACCGAACGGCGAGCAGGAGTAGGCGGTGCCACCGCCCGCCGCCTCCCCGGTCCGCGACGTCCACTCGACGCGGACGCCCCGGAACGTGTCGCGCGCGGCGTGGTCGTCGGGGAGCGACGCGACGGCCTCCTGCGCGCCGTGCGCCTTGTGGAGGTGCAGCGCGGGCGCAGACGCGAGGCAGCGCGCGCCGAGGTAGAGCTGCGCGGCCTCGTAGAGCTCGTTGGGCACGCCGTTGGCGTCCACCGCGTGCACCACGATGGTGTCGGTGGGCTGGGCGAACGCGGCCGCGGCGCGGGCCAGCAGCGCGCGGAGCGCCCCGTGCGCCTCCGGCGGGAGGACGTCGCGAGCCGCCGCGCGCACCACCATGGCGGTGGCGACGAACGAGCCCAGGGAGCCCCAGCTCATGGCTGCCTTCATGCCGTCGCAGCTCGCAAGAAGGTAAGGGCTCTCTCTTTCTCTGACGTGACTGTGCCACCGTATCGATGGAGATGGTCAGATGGACTGTGTTGATGTGTGTCTTGTGAATGAATTTTGGATCATCCGTGCCATCTCGTGGGTTTATATAGCTCGCCGGAACCGTCTCTGAACTCGCAATCATCCGAGGTCGCGTCGGTGACGGTGGCGCGGTGGCGCAATGATCTGACGCAAGTTGGGTCAGTAGAGGTCGCTCAAAACCTATGAGCCAAGCGAGTTGACTTACATGCTAAACTTTAATAGTGTCATATCATATGTTCGATGCTAATTAGAAAAATTAAACATGCGCTAATTACAAAACTAACTGCAGAACTCTGTACTAATTTACGAGATGAATCTATTAAACCTAATTAATCCATCATTAGCAATTGGTTATTGTAGCATCACGTTATCAAATCATGGATTTGATAGATTCATCTTGTGAATTACACTCCATCTGTGCAATTAAAATTAACCTATATTTAATACCGAATATCGATGTGATAGACATCGGAGCGTCCGTCCGCTGTTTCTGACAGGGATCAGAACATGATTGGTGGCACTGCCAGTTGCCAGAGTACTGCATGGATTAGAATAGCCATTTCCTTGGTACTTCCCTTTTATAATGATTAGAATAGCCATGGATTAGAACTTGCACCAACTGATCAACGCTAGTTTCGTCAATGGAGCCGTGGCGGCCAAGGAACTAATGAGCTACACTCTTGACTATTTTTTTTTGATGGAGCATACACTCTTGATTAATAAGAACAATCCAGTAAAAAGTATAGACAGGTTACTATATCTTCTAGTACTACTGTTGCGCAGAGCTACTATGCGAACTTAATAGAAACTCTGAACAAATTCGAAACATCTCATCATTCTTTTGACGAAACCATTTTACTAGGGAACTTCGTGGTGACAGCTCGGTAAATTTTGTTCAACACTAGAATATTGCAGTGGGCTGGTTGTTGGGCTAGAGCGAAAAGTGTTTGTCTACATGGCTCACTCAGGCCAGGTCCAAAA
The DNA here is from genome assembly GCF_000263155.2 of Setaria italica. Classification (NCBI taxonomy): domain Eukaryota; kingdom Viridiplantae; phylum Streptophyta; class Magnoliopsida; order Poales; family Poaceae; genus Setaria; species Setaria italica. Next base: position 36,886,779 of record NC_028453.1, read on the forward strand.
AGCCCAATTAGATCTTCTATCATCATATCTTCACCTAACTTAATAAAATCAAAATAGGAAACAAATAAGATAGGTTAATCCTTTCCTCATGAACTAGGTCAGGTTGTTGCTTCCATGATGGACCTTTGGTGGGCTGACCGATTTCCTATTTGAGGGCGATCAACCAACTGTTACGGAGAGAAAAGTGACACGATTACATAGAGATTCAAATTTCGAACAGCTCCATTGTAGTAGTACCCCACTATATAAACACATCACAAGCTCCAACTCACCCAAACGAAAGACATCCACTCCATCCTGCAATCCACTTCATAATAAGCCATGTCTATAGATCTAAATGCAATACCAGATGAAAGAGATGGACACCCCTTACTTGATTTAAATGACGAACTAC
>NC_028453.1:36887272-36955537 GCF_000263155.2 Setaria italica
ACGCCGATATTGCTGGCAGTTAACAAAGTCCTGTATCTTGTAACTTTGATAAAACTAACAATCATTTTGTAATGTAGATAGGCTAACAATTAATGTCATAGCATAGGCTCACAATCACAACAACAACAACAGCATGTACACGTGGAGTAACAAATGATGCAAGCTTAAACCAATCAGTGTTATAACGTAGGCTAACAAGCAACCATCACATCTATGTAATTTTTTTTAACATGACTAGCAGAAATGCCCGTGCGTTGCTACGGGTCATTACTTACTGTCACGTTATTATACATTTGTTCGTACCATTTTTGAACTTTGAACAAGAATTTTCATTTGCAAGACCTGCGCTGCCGTGGCCATTCTCGACGGGCGGGAGCCTCCTCCTGGAAGTGGAGGAGGAGGAGACGTTCAAAGTCAACCAGTTCGAGTTCGACTACACGTCGGATTCGACTTCGCCTCGGACTACTCCAACGTTCCGCTCAGGGGTCGGACACTCCCGACCCCAGGACTCAGGGTCGGGCGAGGCGGAGCTTCACTCGGGGTCGGGCGAGGCGGAGTTCCACCCTCAAGGGGTCGGGCGCATCCGACCCCGGGACCAAGGGTCGGGCGAGCCTAAGTTCCACAAGGGTCGGGCGAGGCGGAGTTCCACCCTCAAGGGGTCGGGCGCATCCGACCCCAGGACCAAGGGTCAGGCGAGGCGGAGTTCCACCCTCAAGGGGTTGGGCGCATCCGACCCCGGGACCAAGGGTGGAGGGCGAAGGTGGGAAACGGCCGCAGGCCCCGGATCTGGACGGAACGGCGGCGGGATGTCGACGGAGGATGATGGCGTCGATGTCGGAGGACGGGGGGAGGTCGTCGATGGACATGGGGAGGAGGACGAAGGTGGGAACCGACCGCAGGCCCCGGATCCGGACAGAGCGGCGGCGGGAAGTCGACGAAGGATGATGACGTCGATGTCGGAGGATGGCGGGAGGTCGTCGGTGGACATGGGGTGGAGGGCCGGACGGAGCGGCGGCGGCTAGATCCCCAGAGGGAGGGCGGCGGAGGAAGGGGAGGGGAACGAGGGAGCTAGGTGGAGGGCCGGACGGAGCGGCGGCGTCTAGATCCCCCGAGGGATGGGACCGGAGTCGGACGGAGTGCGGCGGATCTCGATCCCCCGAGGGAGGGGAGGGGAACGAGGGAGCGGAACTCTTTTCGCTTTAATCCCTCGTTTTCCTATTTTTTTCCACTCGAGCCCCCCTATACTCAGAATTGGACTGCGGGTTGATATCACGAAATGTCAGGGGGGGTTTTGAAAAATAGTCCGATGGACGAAAAATCCAGGCAGAAACGTTACTTGCTTTAATCTCTACTCCTAAAAAAAGCAAAACCAAGACATTTTTTCGTACGTCATCTTCCGCTCGGTGGTTTCGTCCCGCGGTATATCAATTTCCCTCCGTCCGATCCAAAAATACTCGTACCTCCGGTTCCTCCGCTCTGGTTCCGCGCCCGCGCAGCACAAGCACCATCCGCATCGCCTACCTCCATCCCATCCGCAACAACCGTCGCCCTATCTCGCCGCCGCCGCTGCCCACCTTGCACGATCCAGCTCCTCCCCGCCGCTTGACGACACCGTCTCCGCGCCCACCGTGATGCTCCACTCGATCTCCGTACCCCTGTATGCGCTCGCCAGATCCCCCTCCGTCTACGCCACCGCGGTCGACGCCGAGGACCGGGCCGTCGTGCGCGTCCACGGCCCCGATGGTTGCCCCATCGTGTGGCGCCTCCGCTTCTCCCTCTTCTACAAGGCGTCGGCGCCCCTCCTCCCCGTGCCGCCGCCGTCCCCTATCCTCCTCCACGCCGTCTCGCCATCGCTGTCACCATCCAGATCTGCCCCGTGGCCCCCGTGGACGTCGCGGCGGCCGAGCCAGCCGCGCTCGCCGTGCCCCTCTCTGCGCCCTTCACCATCACGTCCTCGCGCCTCAACGCTGTCTCCAATGTCGCCGTGCACTTTGAGCTCCGCAATGGCACCATCGGGTGGGGGAGGCCGCCGTGCTGCCATCCGTCGCCGACGAGGACCAGCCGGCCGCGATCGCGGCCCGCGGCATCGCTCCGCGCGCTACTCGACGAGGTCAGCCACCCCTCCTCCCCCCTACCCCTCCCCCTTCCCATCTCAAATCTTTGAGAACATCAACGTCTTGCATCAATTGAGATGTGGGGTATGTATGTGGAATTTGTTCTAATATGTTCCATTATTTCAAGTTCTACATCTCAATCGGTTCAACATTTGCACATGGTCATGGTACAGGGTGTTCTGGAAGCAATCCGGATCAGCTGTGCTAGCTATCCAATAAAGAGGACATTTGATGAGTTTATTATTGATCGGTTTGGAATACTTGCACCAGAGCTTGTGGACAGGTATGAATGCTCTAGCTGTGGGATTTAAGTAGGCGATATAAATAGGGGTGAAGCTCTAAGTGAAATATGCTAGTAAAATATATTCTGATTTTTCTGAACTATACATTTCAAAAAAAAAATCTGAACGATTAAAGTGAGCTCAATGCTTTTGCAGCTCTGATGAGAAGGCCGCTTGTGCAGCCATACGTGATAGAATGGGTTTGAAAGGATATTAGGTAGCCTATGTCAATGGGTGAATACAGGAGATAAAACAATCTTATACAGCGTATACTTTTTTCGCAAGACCTCATCTCGAAGAGCAGAAGTATTGGCAAATGCTGTGCGACTAATCCAGAGACGTATAAAGACACATCTTATGTGAAAGGAATTCATCAAATTACGAAAAGCCTCAATTAAATCTCAGAAGTTCTGGAGAGGTATTTCTTCCATTTCATCCATTTTTTTACTGCTCCTGAGATGATGGTGCTTCATATATGTCTTGTGTTTTGTCTTGCAGTTTCTGGCCATTTCATCCATGAGATGATGGGATTGAGGTTTGACTCCCTAAATCATTCTGGCTGATCCAATTTCATCCCTAAATCATTAAATTATGTTTGTACTGGTTCTTTTATTACAGCCATGATATTAGTGGTCAGCTCCCTAAAACTTATTTTCATTCCCCTAACAATTCCAAGTGGTTGTTTATATATAATGCCCATTCTTTAATATATGATTGCAATCAGTAAATAGGTTAACAACTGCCACTATGCTATATGTGTGTGTCCTCTTATCTATATGCACATATTGTTACAAATAATTAAGTTGTCCTCAAATTTTTTGTTACAAGACATATAATTTTCTTATCTGTATTAAATCCATCCAGTTTGTATGCAGGAACTGATTTTGTAGATCCTATTGATTCTTGATTCCATTTTACTCTCTAGAGTATAAGCTTTCTCAACAAGGGGGTTGGAAAATCTGGTCCAGCAAATTGTACCTGATGTTCCTTGCTTTTTTCGCTTCTTGATGGAAGTCTGTACCCCGTATTCGTTCTATAAGTGCTGAAAACACAATTGTCATTCTATGTATTTGCAGTTTTGATCAGACCTCTACATTTGGCTTGATGACGATAGCTGGTTCCTGATTCGTGAAATGCTCTTAGAGGTTAGCTTCTATATTGTGTGTGTTGCCATCTGAGATGCATGTTTTTCCCTTTGAGTGCTCATAGTACGTACGATTGCTCAAGCCACTTCATGGTTGTTTCTTGTCAGATTTTACTGTTAACTGTGAATTTCAGTGTAGTTTATTAAACATATAGATTTTGTTTCTTGTCAAGCCAATTCGTGGTTGTTAGGCTATAGCAATAAGAAATTCCAAAACACACATGAAGCACAAATCAATTGTTTGATTCAAGTAAATGTGCAAGGCTGTGGAAATTTTCAAATTAATTATAATTAATCATGTCACAGGTTATTCAGAGAAGGTGCAGCGAAGTTAGCATTCCGATTTGTCACAGGTTATTCAGAGAAGTTAAGTATGTGCAGCCACCCAATGAGAATATTCTCTGTACATTTAATTTGTTTCCTCTTCTATCCATAATATTTTTAGAATTCACTAGGCCAAACTTCATTCTGTGCCAGAATGGCTTAACAAGTTTTAGCTGAATAGTTGATCAAACAAGTTTTAGCTGAAGTATTACTTGTTATGTGGTTACATATTTTGTTTAATTCTGCATTCCTTGCAACCATCATGTTGATCTTGCAATCTTCTGCATGCAGGCTGTGTACATTAGATATTGACATACTTTTGATATACAAGATGTATACGTTTCCTACATTACTACCTTGATCCATATTTATAAAACTAAAAAAATTGCATAGCACCCATGGTTCAGACCTTCGGTGGGTAGCACCTCTACTGGGTGCTCTACCTTTATCTTTCTATCTAGCAATAATATGTTTTGTTACAAAATGTCAATACTATAATGTTAGTCAAAATTCTTGTAGGTGATAAAACTTCATTCTATCAATTCTAAAAGACCTATATTTAGTCATTTTATGTTAGCAATCTGGAAATTCCAAATTAAATAAATTCCTCTGACAGGTTTTTGGGTAGTACTATTCGAAAAAAATGAATCTGACTTATATTACTTGCTTTGTTTCCAGGTACATCATTGTAATGGTGCTCTCTTTTGCCTTCAACAACTGGTCCCTGGCAATGTTTTGCCACAGCAATTATAGCGGCATGTTATGCCTTCAATCTAAAATGTAGGCATGTACACTGTATCTCTATGCGCGGAAGTGAAAATGAAGCTTATTACTATATGAATGTATCTGGCAGTCTATGTAGTGTACTCAGGTCTCCATGAACCTTATCATGGAGTAGTCCACCGTCAGCCACCTCTGTAAGTTAAGGTTCTTCTGATGGATTCAAAATTTCAAATATTTTAAGTAGTTATCTTTAGATGTGTATGAAAAATCTCATTTTATATGTGTTAATCTCTTGTCAAGTGCCATTTACAGTCATTGTTCACCACTTAAGTGCATTGGCTTAATGTAGGTCTTATTCACATATATGATATCTCTTTTGAAATATTGAAATATAACGTGGCAGCTGGACCTCATTCATGGATGTGTAGAATGATATTTGGATTTCTATGTGCATGACAAATTAATATTGATTGTAAATGTATGAATATGCGAAACATGGCTAAAAGACATATTTTGGTGTCGTTGGGCATCATTTTTTCTTTTGCCCACTTTCTTTCATAAAACAAAACTAATTTAGTACACAAATATTTGGTAAATCTGATGGTACAAGTATCTGGCAAATAGTACAAGTATCTGGCAAATTGACGCAGTTCCTGGTCAAAATATTTTTAAGATTAGTACACAAATATTTGGTAAATTTGATGGTAGTATATTATATTATTTCGTTTGTAATAATTGTTCTTAGCGTGCTAAATTTTTTCGCATTTTGGTAGGCTTGATTAGGATTACCCATTAGTTCCTTTATTGGTCAAGATGTAAGTGGCACAATTTCTGAAGCTATTTTACATCACATAACAAAGGATGCGGATCTCAATGATGTGGAGCTCAATGAATTCCAGGTTTGTAGATCCAAATTTCTCATCGCATTACTTGTTTGACCTGTTGGTGACACTGAGTTTTGGCAGCACATCATTTCTGAATTTTGCTTCTCTGACATGTTTGCTAAATGAAAATATTTTTTTCTATTTTGTACTGGGATAACCTGACCCAAAGCAATGCATGGTGCTAAGTATTTTAACTGATGCCTTATTGACCTGCAAAGAACTGCTTCTCAACATGTATGCTAGAAGCTAAGTATCTCTCACTGATGTCATGTAGGTGTAACCCTCAGAAATTACTATTTTTTCATATGCAGTCTTCACAAGAGCAGGTTAGTGAAATGTATTTTCTAAACTGATTTCATTAGAGTATGCAGAGCCAATCATTTTTTTGAAGAATTCAAATCAGCCACTCAGAATTTCTGCTGTAATGGAGGAGTTTTGGCCACAATGAAAGATTACATGCATATCTATTTCCTTGCTGTTGCTATATGGTCTTATGGGGAAGTTTGACTATTAGGCAATAATGGTCAACTAATAGTACAATAGTATTTGGAACAGTGACTGTACATTAATCAATAGTATGCATCATAGAAGAGCAACTGTATACATGAATCTTAGGCTGTTACCAAGATCGCTGAAAATTTGTATTTGGAAAATTGCAGTATTCCAAAGAAATATTAATATAATAATTAAGTACGTGAATTAACTATTTTCTTTTGATATATTGCTTTGCTGAATGCGAGGTGTATTGTACTATAAATTTTTTACTACCCGTAGCAACGCACGGGCACGATCCTAGTAACAGGTAAAGATGGACTGCGCTGGTGCTTTGTACTAGCCGTTCACGAAGCTAAATCTGCGTTGCACGAATCCGTGAGGTTACCCTAGTTTCCTGTATCACGTACGTCTACGGATGTGGGTGGGATTTTCCGAGAATGTTCTTGGATACGGCCCACTCCAGGCCCAGTTACTGCCCCATTACACACGGCTCCCTGCGTGCCCTAGCCCCCGACTCTCACACCGCACAAAGCCGCAGCGCCGCAACGCACGCCGGACGCAGCCGCCCGCTCTTCCTGTGCGCCTGTCCGCCTGCGACCACCACTCGAACCTGCCGTCGGCGATCCGGCGGTGACCTCCGGTGAGTTCCTTGGCTTTCCAGTTCTCGATCTGGCGTTCTTCTTCCCTGATTTCTTTCTTCCCGTTCCGCTCCAGTGACACCTGTTCTTTTCTTCAGTTCTTCTGGCTTGATTTCATTCTCCCCCTTCCAGTCTAGTGTCCTTCTTGCTAGATTTCTTTGCTCCCCTTCCTTATCCAGTGCTCTTCTCCCTTGATTTTTCCTTGCCGCTAGTATATGGTATTCAAGTACTGCTAGCGTAGCTGCGTAGGCTTAGCTTCTGCATCCTCACAAAGTCTGTGTCTTTCGGTCCTGTGGGTGTGGGCTGATGTTGAGAGTGGACGAAATGAGGATGTAGAAGCCTCAGTTCCAAGCGGCACTTTATCGCTATCATGCTCATAATAATTTCCTCAATTTCAGACTGCCATGTTATGCAATAGAACTGCAGTAGACTGCTATTTGCTATGCTGAACTTCTCTGTGTTTTTTTTTGTTGTGATTTGTGAACTTAATTCGTGTTACAGGGGAAATGGTCGAGTATCTCTTCGACGAGAACTTCAGTGTGAGCAGGCTCGATCCTGATGGCAAGAAGTTCGACAAAGGTAATTTATCGCTAGCTTTTCTACAGTAATCTTGAGTCCATGATGTGCTTTCCTGTTCCAATTCTGCGAATACGTCCTGTAAGTAGTTGTTAGTGATTGCTTACTTTGCTCTATGTTATGCAGTCCTTTGAGTGCTTGAAACATGAGTGTTCGGATTTCTCTTGCTTCAAATATGGGCTGATGTAGTGTTGTTTTTTCCCCATGTTGTGCTTGGACAGTCACTCGCGTCGAAGCTCATAACGAGCAAGTGTACATGCAGCTAGATGTTGCTACTGAGATCTTTCCTCTGCGTGCTGGCGACAAATTCAACATGGTGATAGCTCCTACTCTGAATCTGGATGGAACACCAGACACTGGCTACTACACACAGGTGATGCAACGAACCTAATTCCTCTCATAACTTGATCTTGGCATAGTGACAATTTTGTGATGGAAATACAGATCCGAATGTGCTCTAGGTGCCACGATATGTTTCTTGTTTCTTTTGACTTGTCTTCCGTGAGGCAATTTTTATTGGATTAATAATATGATTCCATTCCTTTCATTCAGGCTGGAAGGAAAACACTTGCTGACAAGTTTGACTATGTCATGCATGGAAAGCTTTACAAGATCTCAGACGACAGTTCCACCAGTTCATCTACTAAAGTGTATGCCTTCTTTAAACTTGGACAATTATTCTGTGTGTATGATGCTACATCATTTAGTGTTACACTGGTTTCTTTCCTTGTTCTGCACATTTTTCTGGGCCCTAAATTCATATATATGAACCACTAAAGGTGATTGTGACCTACAATTGTACTACCAAGTTACTAAAATCCTGTATAACTAATTAAAAGTTACAGAAATGTTCCTCAACATAAGTTGGAACAGGGATGATTGATCCCACATGGTAACAGTCTCTGAAGTACATAAATATGAGGATGCAAGTCATGTTTTTCTTGTGATATATGCCTAATGTCTTGCCAATTCTTAGCAAGCACTAGTACATGGTCTATTGGATCCTGTTAAATTTTAATTTCTAAGGTAGTCTTATTGATTAAGGTTGTTCTTTTATGTTTTAAGATGAAATTACTTCAGAGATATACATCGCGTTTGAAAGTAAAATGTCTCTAGTTATACTGCCTTGGCTTGTGGCCATGTGCCCGTCTATTGCTAATTGTTGAAGAAATCATGTCATTTGATCAATGGAAGCTTCATGGGTTAGGTTTTATATACTAGATGTTCTTGTCTAGCAGTCTCAAACAAATGGAAAATAATTGCAAGGTTATTCTACCCAAAGGAAGAAGCAAGATTATTTAAAGTGACAGTCTTAATAGACGAATCTGATGTATGGGTTATAGACCTTCAGTTGAGCAGTAACTATGAATACATGATTACAGATAGTGGGCTTAGTTACTTGGAGCAGTTTATTTTGTGAAACAGTTGGAGTGCATGGCATTGCTACATTTTCAACTTTATTCATCTTGTTAAGCCCTAAGTGTGTCAGTGAGCAAAATTGCAATATAGATTGATGTGCGCACATTCTTGGCATACCCGAATCAATGTTTATTTCTCAGCTAAGTGTTTCTTCCCAGTTTGTTATGTGCTACATTTTCTAACTCAATACCCCATACCCTCATTCCAGGGAGATCTATGCATCTTTTGGTGGCCTCCTGCTGCTGCTTAGGTGCGATAGTTCCAGTGCAGCTAGCTTCGAGCTGGATCAGAGGCTGTTTCTTCTTATCAGGAAGCTGTAAAACTGTAAATGTATTGGCTATTTAAAATGCCGGTTACCTTGTTGACTGTACCCAGCTTCCACCCAGTAGGCCAGTATGTGGTAAGGCTTTCAATTGGTAGAAATGACTTCTATCATGGACTTGCAAACAGTCGCTGCAACCGAGCACTCTAAGCCAGTAGTTGGTGGATAATGTTGTGGTGGTTCTATCTTTTGGTTTGTTACACTGGGAAGGCTGTTTTCATATTGAATCGTGGATTCTAATATGTGCACGACGATGATACAGCGGTTTCGCTTCATATGATCTGTAGTGGTATCATTGAGCTCTATCAGAGTTCAGAGCATTGGACCACCCAATCTCCAGCAGCCGATGAATGAAAACCCCGACGGCAGCTGCTGCCGGTACATGCTTTTGGATGGTTACAAAGTTCACATGCCATTTCCCTCCCAGCCTCCCCGAGGACAAGAACCAGCTGAGGCCCAGGAGCACAAGCCTTTACTCCTACCACAAATAGACTAGGATAGGAATGGGGACAGCCTTGTATCTGTAAAAACTTTACTCTCCTGCCATCCACAGAAAGGCTCCAGGAGCCATTGCCAAGAACCAAACGGATTGGATTGGAGATTGTTGCTGGACCACCACTGCATCTCCAACCGAAGTTTGAAGAGCTGGCAGCAAGAGATTTCTTGTTCTGGACCAAGAACAATCCCATGGAGCACGTCTCCTACACATTGCAATCGCACCTAGGAGCAGAGCAGCGGTCACCGTAGACGGCCACAGCCTTTTTCCTGGGATCATATATCTTCAGAGTCAGAGATACACACATTGGCAGCTTGGCTGGCTGACTTTTATCATGCCCAGCAATTGTCCTGGCGCCAGTACTAAATCTGAGAAGACATGTGTGCAGAGTGGCCTTCAATTCAAGCATCACAGGCATGCTATACTGATCAAGACCAAGGACAGGCAAAAGGGTACAAGGCCATTAACACTTGCCCGTTCGAAGAGAGCAGTTCAGGTGATGGGCTAGAACAGTGTTATCCGAGTAGCTAGCAATTAAAAACACGGCTTATGTTTTTTTTTCACCGTCCCCAAAAACTAGAATTTCTACCCTTCCTGCCATGATCACAGAGGCCCTACACGAGATATGATACTCGTAGGATCCCTGGAAATCTTTGCGTTCAGAGAGAGGATCGTGTGCCTTGTGAAGCTTATGTGCCGGCCGGACAGAGAGAAGCAATTCAGATATGATGAACAGAAGAATCTTCCATTTCCAGGATCGGAACAAACACCCCGCGGAGGAAAGCTGGGAGAGAGCTGAGCCCAGCAATTCTTGTTTTTCTGACAGAACGACAAGAGACCAACAGCTAGGCAGAATATACACCGGGTGCTGGCTGACAGAAGCTCGAAAAAAGAAGAGGAAATGGGTAGAAGAATCTAACCATCCAAAAAATTTCACCGCTGAACTGAGCTACCGCTAGATCACTATCTTATCTAGTCCGTGTTCATGATGAACAGAGGAGGAGAGAACAGGGGATGAACTCGCAAATACCAAGACGGCAAGAGCTTCGCTGCAATGCAATGCATGCCTGCTGGCTGTGCATGTTGCTGTTCCCCTGAGGCCCTGAACCTGTTGCTCTTGCTCTGACTCTTGTTTGGCACCGATTCCTTGCGGCCTAGGAGCAGCGATCATCTGTTGTGGAGAGGGTTGGGACCCGTCGGGATGCGCCGCTTGTCGTCGTCGTCGTCCTCGGCGCATGCAGCGCCACCAGCAGCGGCTGGTATTCCGGCAGCGCCGCCAGCTTTTCGCCCGTTGCTCTTGCACCGGGCGCCAGCGGCATTGAAGCTGACGGACGCGCCGGCTGTGGCCACGTCATGGTGCACGGGCAGCGACGATGATGTGCTACCCGTCGGCGGCGGCAGCCCCTTCCCACTGTGAGCGTGGGCGTGTCCCCGCGCGCGCTCCGGCGGCAGCAGCGGCCGCCTCCCCTCGCCCGCGGCGACGAGCTGCAGCACGACCACGACGGCCAGGCACACCGCGCCGGCGGCGCGCGCCCACCGCCGCCGCCTCATGGGGATCACCGCTCACGGCGCCTGGTCGAGGTTGGTTTTTGGTTTGGTTTGGCAGCGCACGGGCGCGCAGAGTTTGACGTGCGAAGAGACGACGGGATGGGGAGAGCCACGGGCTGGCGGGCGGGCAGGTGCTCAGGTGAGGCGGTGGCGAAACGAAGGGGACTCGACTGACTCTTGGAAGAGCAGCTAGACGAGCCGGCCCTGGGTTTTAACAGCGCGCGGCGCGCGTGGTGACCTCTGACCGCGACCAAGCAGTAATTGTTTTGCTGCAGCGACGAGCCCGGCTAACCGCGTGTAACTCCTCACTGAGAGGCAGAACAGGATTTGCCGTTTAGTAGTTAAAGGATCCAATAACATTGGAGTTTCCCTGAACATTAAGGTAGAATTTGTAGAGGTGAAAATTAAGCAAAGGGTGTAAGTAATGGTGAAGATTAAGGTACTGACTGTGCCGAGTAGTAGTAAAAAGAGACGCCTGCAGCAGAAGAGCAAAAGCCCCATCCCTCGGCGCAGCGCAGCGCAGGTAGCGACGCCATGCCGCACCCACCGAACCACATTGATGAGCCTTCACTCTCCCCCGTCGCTTCCCTCACTTTGCGAGAAAAGACCCCCGGCCGGCCCCGGAGGTGCGTGCGTTGCCGTGATAAATGAAGGAGGAAAGGAGGGAGCTCCAGTTCCGGCACGCGCCGGGCAACGCGAAGGATCGAGGGGCTCGAGGCCGCCGTGGATGGCGCCGGCGCGGACGCGCGGTATGGGAGGCGTCGACGTCGACGTCGACGAGACACGCACGGAGGAATGCTACCCGGCCAGGCGCGTTTGACCTGCTGCCGTTTCCATGCTCACCGGTGCAGCGCGAGGCGTCGGCGAGGCGCCTAGATGCCCTGCGTGCAGTACGAGTAGGATGTTCCAATGCAAGCAAGAAGGCGCGATCCATGGACATGCCCAATTGCCCATGCCGCCTTCTTCAGCAGTAAAGTGAGCTCAGCTGGACGAGTCCCCATTCAATTGCTAAGTGAGAGTGGTCAGTGGTGCCGGGGGTCTCCTCTCTAGGCTAGGGTAAGCGAGGATAGCGTGCGTAGACTGGTCGATCCAGCTCGTATGCCATGAACGCATATGGCTGAGGAGTCAGCAGCGCAGCGGTACGGTTGGTGGGGGGATGTCCCCGACCCCGAGGAACTGGACTGCTTTGCTCTGCGTTGCGCTGAAATCATAGAGGTGGCAGTTCTTCAGTCTTCGCCTCATCGGTAGTACGTGCAGCTCTCAGCTCCTCTGCTCCACAGACCACGCAACACATGCCGTTAATTGCTACTGACAGCTTCGGACACCTTGTTCAAAAACAGGAAACTTTGCTTGCAGGAGCGTTGCCGAGGAAATACAAGTTCAGAGAAAGAAATCGAGGAGAGCTTCTAGCTCGTGCATTGCTCATTGCGCGCGGGAGGAGGAATAAAAGAACAGTCAAATTTGCCGTATTTATTAAAAGATACCACACTGTCTAACGTACTCATCAACTTTACTAGTCTACCAAGTACTTTGCACTGCGTAAGTACAGTTTACTGTATTGTACACATACACGTACTGTAAAAGGCGATGGTTTGTTGAATGGCTTTCAGCTCTGCGAACGTGACGTGATGCCTTACTAACTCCTGCTGCTGCGCTGAAACAGTGACTCCTCCTTGCGTGGTTTTCTGCCTTCGATCTTTGTCGCGGCTCGTACTATACATAGTACTACTGCTCGGGAACTACACATATGGTCTGCACTCTGCACTCACACATGGAGGGGAAAGAAAAACAAAAACCCTCCATGTTTTTCATACATCAGTGTGGACTGATCTGGAGAGAGGAGTATTCAGGAAAGGCAAACTGAAACGTCCAAATTGCAGTCGCAAATTGCAGCCATCGCCCATGATCGATCACTTCTCCTGTGGTTCCTGCGCGATGATGTCGATCGCAAAGCTTTTCTTGGCTCGTCCCCAGCGTTCTCTAGCGTTTGTCTCAAGACAGCTACCCGCTCCTGCTTCATACTAAAAACGTAGCGAGCGAGGGATGGGCCGGTAGATGCAGCATTGTAAGTAGCAAAGCCTGGCTCAAATAAAGTGAGAAGTTTATTTATGTTTCTGGCCTTTGTTCCAGCTGCTCCTCTATCCCTTTCCGCTTTTAGCTTCCATGATTTGATGAGGTGGTGGCGACTGGCGAGTGAGACAAGCATCAGCAACAAGTCCTAGTGTCTCCGAGGAACTGACAAAAAACGCATGCCGCCTACGTCGTTGACGTGCGGCAGTCGATTTGCACGCAGCCGTGCCTGCACAAAAACTAAGTTTTCAGAATCAAACTTTCAAGTTCAAAAACAGGCAAGTCAGATACCGATATTTCAAAGTAAGGGAGCTTCAGTTCTGAATCAAACTTCAGTTCCACACTTCAAAGGAATCCTGCCTGTATATGTGTCCGGCATGTACCACATGATTAGCTGATCCTACATCATCGTAGGCCATGTTTAGTTACCCCCAAATTCCTAACTTTGACACTATGCAAAAAGAAGATTCCCCATCACATCAAACTTGCGGTACATGCATGGAATACTAAATGTAGACGAAATCAAAAACTAATTGCACAGTTTTGTTGTACTTTGCGAGACGAATCTTTTGAGCCTAATTAGTCAATATTTGGACAATAATTCACAAATACAAACGAAATGCTACAGTTGCGCATTTATGTCAAAATGCCAATTTGGCCACTTCCAAATTGGGAACTAAACAAGGCCGTAGAGTGGATGAGGCTGTGACATTTCGTTTCGCCAGTGATGGGATAGCAATCCTGGATGAAATGGCTCCGTCGTCGTCGTCCTGCGTGGGGCGTGACAGTGTAATTCGCCGGGACGTACGACTGCTTCTGGGTTCTGCAGCCGAGCGGTGTGCGTGCTTTTCAGACGTCGAATCATTCGCTCGCCTCTGCTCTGGGGGTACACGGCGTTGCCATAAATGGCACGCAGCATTGGCTGCGTTGCTAGGGCTCCCGGAGATTCAGATCCGCCACCACACACAGTTGACGGTGTGGTACGTAACATCAGAAATTTCAGGATGGGAAACCTCTACAGGCGTGCACCTGCTTGGATCTGCGTATAAATGTGTTTACAATTTTACATCACTCTCTTCCAATGTACAAACTGTGTAGAACGAGATCGCCAATTTGCAGGGAATAAAGTCTGATCCTTACAGTTACAGAACGAAACCTTCAGTGACTCGTTGTGCAGAGTTGCAATACACCGTGCCATGGAACTATGGGGTAACAGAAGAATCCATGCGCTGCGCGCACGAGACGCACTGTTGAAAAGTCTGCAGAGATCGATATGATTCATCAGTTTGATGAATGTGATGCTCAACTCTTGCCCAGGGCACCTGATTGCGACTATTCAGGCGAGGGCGGTCGGTGGCCGGTGGCGGTGGGACTGGGAGAGATGACGAAGTGGCCATGCCGGGGTAACGACAAACGAGAGGAGGCACCGAAACGCGAAGGCCCAAGTGTATGGGCTGCTATCCTTTTGGGCCGGGTGCGGGTTGGGTTTTAGTCGCGAAGTACTGATGGTGCGCCAGCACCAAACACTGCACCAACAGTTGATGTGGCGCATAGCATCAGAAATTCAGAATTGTTTTTTTTAGAACAACGGAAGGGATGAGTATCCCCATCTGTAGATTTTACCACTGATGCCGGCAGAAGTCGGTAATGGACGGAGCGAGGCTCCTTACAGAGTATGTTGCCCTTAGATAAGGAGTTACAACTGTGTGAATTGGCAGTGTCCGTGCCTTAATTTGGATGGAACAGTATTGAAGTGGAACGAAAGTGATTGAGTCTAAAATAAACTAATTTTCCTTCCAATTCCTTCTATTCCACTTCAATCCACCACTATCAAACAAGCCCTCGGCACTCGATCTCATCCCAATTTCCCTCCAAGAAAGCAGCATCGATTGCCGGGGACGGGGCTTCCCCGCCGCGCGAGGGGCGCGGAAGCTTGCCGCCATGGCGGTTGCGCGGTGGCCGCCGCCAAGCCGGTGAACACATGAACGCTAAGGCCCAAGTAGCGTGCAACTTTGTAGAAGGCTAGAGGTGGGCTGGATATTTTTCTCGTGTATGGGCTTCTATCCTTTAGGCCTGTGGTGGCATACAACGGGCTTGAGCCCACCATGCATGGAGGGCGAGGAGATTCCCGATGGGCCAGTTCCGAGCGAAAACGTGCCGATCCACCACACCCACCTAAGAACAATTGGGCCTGTTCGACGGATACACAGATTGGAGCCGGTGCTAATTCCTCTCTCTCCCTCAAAAAAAAAAAAACTGGTGCTCATAATCAAGTGAGCTGGCTTGGATCACAGAAAGCAGAAGTGAACTTCTTTGCAAAAAACGCGGAGAAAAGAGGATGAGCTGATCAAAATAGCGCCGGCAGCTAGCAGGTAACTGCGAGTGCTACATTTGGTTCGGCTGGATCTCACCTCGCTAGCTTCACCTTTCGCGTGCTGACTGACTGGTGAGGCTCCTCACAGTCCACCAGCAACAGTAATCGTAGGAGTTGATGGATCGGAGAGCTAAACCGTGTGAATTAAATCTTTCTAATCCTAATCTCCCTCCTACGGATACGAGTGCTAGGGTTCATGGTTGCATGTTCGCAGCCCAGATACTAGTAGGTACGGAGTATAGGCGAAGGCGAGTAGAAAACATGCACGAACCGGCAGCCGCCACGTGGAGGGCATCGACAGGGGAGCACGACGCTGACACGCCGGGCGGCCGGGACCCAGCGGACGGGCAGCGCCGGACCATGATTAGCGCAACAGCTGGTTGCCACCATTTGCTTCGCCAGCCCGCAGCATGCAATGCATGCGCAGCGCCGTACGTCCTTCCCGCGTCGCCTTCCCACCTCGGTCCCCGCCGTACGCAGCCACACAGAGGGAGCCTGCCCCGCCCAGGCAAGCCGCAATCCCGTGCGTGTGCGTGCGTGCATCACCAATGGGCAATGGCAGCCAGGAGCCAGCAGCCCTTCCCTGCTGGCGGATTCGGACGCAGCGCGCGCGATTGGCCCCGCAGCCTACTAGATTTCGGTCATGTTTAGTTACTCCCAACTCCCAACTTTGACACTATGCAAAAAGAAGATTCCCCATCACATCAAACTTGCGGTACATGCATGGAGTACTAATGTAGATGAAATTAAAAACTAATTGCACAGTTTTGTTGTACTTTACGAGACGAATCTTTTGAGCCTAATTAGTCAATATTTGGACAATAATTCACAAATACAAACGAAACGCTACAGTGTGCTACAGTGCTGTAACAGTAATTTGGCACCTCCCAAATTCCCCAACTAAACACGGCCTTCATTTCGTTTCCAGGGCTGTCGGTCCTACGCTGAATGAAACGGGAGAGGGGACGTGGATCAATTGGTGACGCAGCATGCGGGGGCCCCGGCCGAGGATGGGCATTGGCGAGGGAGTGAGACTGGTGAGAGACGACGACGGCTGCCTCGCCCTCCCGTGGGGCATCAATGCCGTGCATGAAATGGGGGCGCGGCGTTGCGTCCAAACAATGATTCGAATCAGCAGCTGTGCCTCTGCCCGCCTGGACACACCTAGCTGGTGATGGTGAAGACGAGACGGGACGATGGAGATTAGAAAACCCTTTTGGCTGGACTGGATGATTGGATCCATTCATCGGATATGGGTCGCTCGGCTTCCGGAGGCGAGACTCGAGAGCCCCTGCCGTTGCCGAGCGATGGCCACCATGCAAGGTGCACCGAACCTCGGCGTCGGTGGGGGGCTCCGGAGTCCGGATACCGACCCGTGGCCCGTACCCCGTGAGCCAAAAGGCGATGGATCGGATAAGCGAGCAGCGCACCGAGCTGGGGCAGCAGAAGAAGTAGCAACGCGACACGCCTGGGCCTGCGCCGCTGCGCGCGGATGTGGGGACGGGACCACGGGCCACGGCCTTGCAGGCGAGGACAGCACGTGACAGCACAGCCCCTCGTCCCGTCCCCGCAGCAGAGCAGCAGGGTTGACACGGCGAGTCGGCGACGGAGCGCGAAGACGCGGCGGGGTGCATGCACGGCCACGGCGGCCTGCGCGACCGATCGAGAGCCGAACCGGGCCGGGGGAAGAAACCAGGCTGGAAAGCAGCCGCCGCGCACTGCCGTCACGGGCGGGGACGAGACCCCACGCGGGGGCCCCGGGCCATGGATAGGGCCTGACGACGCCATATCTTCCTGCGCCGCGCGCGTGGCAATGCCGCCCGTTCCCGGCTTGGCACACGCAGCCAGCGTGCCCTTGCGCACGCGGTCGGCGCTCGAGTCCATCGGCTCGATCCGTGGTCTCGGGAGATCTCGCGGATCCGTACGTTCGTTCCAGAGGCAGCGTGCGCGCTCGTTGCCACTGTATGTACATGGAGCAGTCCTTCGTTGATGGTTCATTTGCCGGTGTCATCCAGACAGACCCCGTTCCCGTACGCCCGTAGCAGTACCACGCCAAGTAATTGCGCGGCGACCCGTCCGTAACCAAGTAATCAACACGCCCAGCGCCCACGAAGCGAACCCAACCCCATACTCATGAAATGGAAAAATCATTGGCGATCGGCCATTGCCAATGATAGCGCGTGGCTGCACTTCACTGCGGCCAAATTGATGATGCCCGGCTAGCGTTTAAGGCGTGCGGCGGGGGGCGCCCCGTGCGCCCGGCAGGGGTCTAACTCCGCGCTCTGCGACTCGACGCGACGGACCCAATGGCGCCCCCCATGGCCCCCTATGATCTGGCCCCGGCGACGACAGGGGGGGGAGCACGCGGCCACGCCCATGCGTGTGAGCTTTCAACCCCGTCGTCCGATCCCAAATTCAATACGCCTCGCCTCGCCAGCTAGCTAAGCTAAGCTAGCTGCTCCGATCCATCGCTCGTCATCCCAGCCTCCCAGGCCCCAGCTCGCAACGCCTGATGCGTGACCGTGCATGACACCAGCACCATCGATCGGTGGTGATGGTATGGGCGTATGGCGGTCTGGCCCATCCCGTCGTCCGTGCCGCCGATCATCGAACCGACGATCGATCGAGCTGGCACCCGACCATTGCCCCCGCCCAGGGCGCCCGGCCCCCACTCTTTTTACAGCCGTGGCAGTACGAGCTCGTAGGAAGCAGTAGATCTGCCGGAGTCGTATCGTACGGAGCGGCAGTAGTGTCGTCTTTGGCCGTGCCCCGTGCCACCGTGCGCGCTATGCCGCTACCGCACTTGCATCATTCGCTTGACCCTTTTCTGATGTCAAACAAGGACTTTCAGACTTTGGATTTTCTAGTGTTGGCTACGCAGAGGATAGCAACGACGTATACATACGGGCCCCGTTGTGCCCCGTACATGCCCGTAGTTTTGTCTAGGATTTTCACGAGTTCACTTGTGAGCTTGGAGGTTTTAGCTCTTGGACCAGTCCGGCTCTACCTCTTGCACGGGGAAAGTTATGTTATGTCACAGGAACCCTTACCCTCCATCATCGTGCCAACTTGAGGAGAGGAGGCACGTACGGTACGGTACGGCCCGCCGTGAGAAAATACTAGCCGTAGTGCCTCGCTCCCTTAACCACGCCGTGCCATGTATTTGCCAGCATGATCTGCGGTGGTTAGGGCAGTGAGTGCATCGTCCGACGTACGTACTACACGGTGTGGATGTGCAGTATGAGTTCCGTGTCAGCTTAAGGTGGACTTGAAGAATGACACGGCCAGACCAAGTGCAGGATGCATGTTTTTTTTTCCCCTTCCTTTTTCCGACGAAACGTGCATGCTGTTTATGCTGAGGACTGAGGTGATGCTCTCAAGTTCAGCAACCAACAGTACTCAGGATAATTTCATCGTTTATTAATCTTCTGATCCGAGACAGGAGTACTCCGTACGCTCTAGGTGGATGCTAAACACATATGGGTCTGGTTCAGTCTGCGTTGGTGCAAAATGATGATAAACTGATTTTTTCGAGGATATAAACAAAAAAAATAGTGCTACTCCATGATCCATCCATTCGAAAATGTAGCATATTTGACAAACATTATAGAAAAAGTTAACGTATATCATATCAAATCATCTTAGCTAAGCTCATCATGCGTATTTATTTGGTACTAAAAATTTTAGCATGTTCTATTTAGATTTTAGAATAGTTTAATTTGTACAAAACTAAAACGATAAGGATTATTAACAGCAATATCCCAAGTATACCTAGCAGTAGACATTGTGATATTTGCGCACTATCTTATTGGCCCATGATGTCACTCAGTTAAAGAAAACACATTTGTGATAAAAATAAGTTGAAAAATTTGGACCAGGGCCTTCGACAGAGTAATATCCTGACAGGTTATTCTTTCAACGCAAGAATCAAGATAGGGCTGCGGTAGTGCTGATGCAGTGCGTACAATAGTGCCAGCAGTCATCACAACGCCATTTTTTTATCACGCATTGGTGCTTGTACTTGACTCGCGTTTAGCGCCTCGCCGCATTAGTCTCTTTGTTTATAGAGTACTTTTATTACAAAATGCATACCCGTCGACTGTCGATACGACCAGTTCAGTTCAGGCACCTAGAATGAGCAGCCAGAACATGGTTGTGACTTGTGAGAATGTACCATTGCATCTTCACGTTCAACAGCACCTCACTCTGCTTGGAACACTTTCCATGTCCACAAGAGATGCAGTGGGAAATTGCAGTGGTACAACATGCCAATGGTGTGTGTTCTCAAGGAAAACAAAACGAACATATGCGAACGGTGTGAATTGTGATCAACGACTACAATCCATACATGAAACCGGTAAAGCTACTTGATGGACTTCTAACAAAAATCCCAGCAGGTTTCACCGTTCAAAGCGAGGTAAGTGTAGCACTAGTACTGCAACTAAAAATGAAAATCCAGCTCGCGAGGAGGGGGCGAGGGGCCCTACCATGCATCAGTCAGTGATGATTGATGAATCCGCTGCACGTCCCGATCGATTTTAAATATCTTGCTGCGCGTGTGCCTGTGCCGTCGCCGTGGCGTCCCCTGTCCCTCATCAAGCCGCTGCTGCTACCCCGCCGCAGCGTCCTGCGCTGCTCTTCCACCTCTGGTGCCAACTCACACGCATTACCTCCAAGATCACACGGCTGGGGCTCGCTGGCTGGGCTGGCTACTCGATCGATCGCGGAACCATCCACCCGGCACGCTCTGCCATTCTTATCTCTCCCAAACCCCCTATAAAACCCCTCACGCCCCCCGCATTCTCCACTCACAAAACACCAGCTCGATCTCTCCTTTTCCTTTCCTTCGAGCTCCACACATCTTCTTCCTCTGGTATCTTCTCCTTACAACCATGGCTGCTCGGGTCTCTTTGGTGCTGAGCGTGCTGCTCGCCTGCTCGGCCGCGCTTGCGGCCGCCAACTTCAACCAGGAGTTCGACATCACCTGGGGCGACGGCCGCGGCAAGATCCGGGACAATGGCCAGCTCCTGACGCTCACGCTCGACCGCACCTCCGGCTCGGGGTTCCAGTCCAAGCACGAGTACCTCTTCGGCAAGATCGACATGCAGCTCAAGCTCGTCCCCGGCAACTCCGCCGGCACCGTCACCGCCTACTACGTAAGAACCCATTGATGATGAGGATCACATGTGCGTTTTGTTTGATTTTTTGGCCTGCTGGCTGATCGATCGATCAATGTGTACCGTACCTCTGCAGCTGTCGTCGCAGGGGAACACCCACGACGAGATCGACTTCGAGTTCCTGGGGAACGTCACGGGCGAGCCCTACACGCTGCACACCAACGTGTTCACGCAGGGGCAGGGGCAGCGCGAGCAGCAGTTCCGCCTCTGGTTCGACCCCACCAAGGACTTCCACACCTACTCCATCCTCTGGAACCCCAAGCACGTCATGTAAGCTGCTGTTCATCACTTCCGTTCTGTTCTTGATCAATCAGAGAGTGTCGATCGATTGACTAACAATGTTCTTGGTCGATGGATGGATGTGCAGCTTCATGGTGGACGACCTGCCGATCAGGGACTTCCGGAACCTGGAGAGCAAGGGGATCGCGTTCCCCAAGAACCAGCCGATGCGGCTCTACTCCAGCCTCTGGAACGCCGACGACTGGGCCACGCAGGGCGGCCGCGTGAAGACGGACTGGTCCCACGCCCCCTTCTCCGCCTCCTACCGGAACTTCAGGGCCGACGCCTGCGTCGCCGTCGCCGGCGGCAAGACCCGCTGCGGCGCCACCGTCGGCACCGAGGGCTCCGCCGGCGCCGCCGCCGGCGACTGGTACAACCAGGAGCTCGACCTCACCCTGCAGCAGCGCATGCGCTGGGTGCAGCGCAAGTACATGATCTACAACTACTGCACCGACCCCAAGCGCTACGCGCAGGGCCTCCCCGCCGAGTGCTCCATGCAGCAGTAGCCCTCTGCATCAAGCTCCGCTGCAATGGCGGCGGCTGCATCGATCACCGCCCGGATCAGGACGAAAGGGCATGGAATTTCTTTCCATGGTGGCGTCGTCAGTGTGGTAAATAAATAAGGATTTGGCAATTCGTGGGACTTGTAACGCGGTAGCTGGTGGTAAATTCTTCCGTCTTGTCTGTAGCCTCTCTCTGCTTCCGCCACCCCCTGTTCGTGTCATGTAATCATCAAACACTTGGTGTTCATGTCCGTCTGTAATATATCAAAACCCATACGTGTTCTTCACTTGCTGCTCTGTGTACACGTAACATGTGCTCTCCTTTATGCATTGGAAGTTGTGATGTTTGTGGTTGGTTGGATTTCTCGAGGGATTCATATATCCCGCGTAAAAAATTGAAAACTCTGTCAATCGATCGGCAGTTCTTGTTTTCTTTTTCAGGCATTGATATTGGGTCAGTCAGTTTATTGTCTACTGAACACAATTGAGTCCTTGTTTACTTCACCCCCAACTCCCAACTTTGACTTCACCCCCAACTCCCAACTTTGGCACTATGCAGAAAGAAGATTCCCATCACATCAAACTTGCGGTACATGGAATACTAAATGTAGATGAAATTAAAAACTAATTGCACAGTTTTGTTGTACTTTGCGAGACGAATCTTTTGAGCCTAATTAGTCAATGTTTGGACAATAATTCACAAATACAAACGAAACGCTACAGTGTACTACAGTGCCAACACAGTAATTTTACACCTCCCAATTTGACCAACTAAACCTCCCAATTTGACCAACTAAACGAGGCCTGAAAATTAGCTGCCCACTTCCGTTGATGGCATCACTGCCGGAAGCCGGATCGGCATGGCGGCAAGTAAATGTTGCAGTCGCCAGATGTTTCGCACTACTGGTGCAGCAATAGCAACCTCTCTCTCTCCATTAATCGCACGACAGATCCATACTTGTCTCGATCTGTCACGATGGCGATCGAAAAAGGCCCAGGCTTTCAGCATCCAACCGACATTGCAGGATACGCGTTTTTTTTAGCAGAGGTTGATGATAAAAAAACCTCCGCGTTCCGGCAAGAAGATACTAGATGAACACACGGTCCGCACAATCTTGGGAATTCAACACGTTGCTCCACTCCATGCTCTCGTTCTCGTCCGGCTGACTCCAGTCTCCATGCGGCGCAGGTGACAGGGCTCGCGGTCACGGAGGCACACAGGCCAGGGCCACGCGCGGACGCGACGACAAGGACAATGAATTGATTCGTCAGCTAGCTTTCCCAGCGGCCTCTCGGTCGCTGCAAGCCGAGGTGCCGGAGCGCCGATGCCGACAGGTGGCCGCACCGACAAATAGCCAGCCATCTCTTCCTGACCGCCGCCGCTCCTCGTCCTCGGCTAGGCGGCTACTCATCGGATCAGAACGGAGCTGGCCGCTCTGCCGATTGCACCTGGCAGCTTGTTGGAGCATCTCGTGGCCCTTTTCTCTGAACAAAAGGCAGCGCATGCAGGGAAGTGACTCGTGGTCATGGCTTATCCCTTCGAGCTTCGAGTAGCAAGCGGGCCATGGCCCAGCCTAGCAGGCTAGTAGCGACTATTCAGCAATCTGAATGTCGCAGAGATATTTGCAGTTCTCTCATCAGTTGCCACGAGTGCAAAACTACAAGCCTGATAAAGGCTCTTGGGATCAAGCATTTTACTGACGAGATTAATCTAGTTGCCTTACTCTAGAGAAGAGTAGAGGAGAGTTTCTGGGCCACAAATCTCACAGTTGCGAGCAAGAACCAAGTGGTTGCCAGTGTAACAGTACAGCTGATTGGTTCTTGGCTTAAGGGACCTTTTATTGTCTGCACAGGGTGTAGATGAAAATGAAGTGTATGGAGCCAACATCAGTCTATTATATGTCGCCTCATGATGTCCCTTGGGGCGTCCTGTGGCTGGATCTCTCTGCCTGCTCACTTAAGCACAAATCATACGGGAGATGCGCTTGCCTACACTGTGAGTGACTGGGATGGACCAGAGCATGATACTGTTCTAACCTCATGACTGATGAAACTGATGAGCTGCAGCTGCAAGCCTGCAATTTTCGAGCAACAGGGAGAGAACTGCATTTCTTTCACCATTTTTTTTCCTGATGGTTATCTACTGCTAGTAGGATGTTACAGGCTGAAGAGACTTTGGTTTCAGATAAATTACTCCTCCCTGTCCCTCCTGCTATGTGTGTCCATGCATGATTGAGCTAGCTGTGTGCCTCTGGTGCAATGATGGGCCTCACAACAGGAGGAGCCCCATTGTCAGATTTATATGTTTGACAACGTGCCAAATATATGGGTGTCCCTGATGTTTATCCAGGTGGGGCCAGGTCGCTCTATGCCTCTATCGGTGGCTACTTAGACACTAGCATGCTTGAACTGCCGTTGAAACAGCTTGTCTTTCCTTTGAATTTACGCCTGAGCAAAACCAACAAGAACAGACAGGCAGGAGATATTCATCTGGCAGTTCAAATTAGCTCTAGATACTGAACCTTCTTCATGTGTCTAGCTAGTGAACTCTGCAGTAATAACATGTGATTTCAGCTGTGGATTTCTTTCGGTTTGTATTTCTGCAGTTCCTGTGTAAGTAGCACTAAACGCTGGAGGGCTAGTGCAGACAATTGAATTGCATGGAGTGAGATGATTGTTTTGGCCCAGGCCAGGACTGGAAAGAGATCCAAGATTGCAGCTATCTGGTCCTCCATTTTCGTGCAACACATGTTGCTTGCGCAAATTCACCATAAGAGGAACATCATCATTGCCTTTCGGTAAATGATACAAGACCTCCCATAGCTGTATGCGCCATACCTGCTTAATCCCTTGATGATTACAAATGGTCCTGAAACAACAAGAGGACAGGACTAGTACATGCATCTACTCCTGCTCTCCCACATAGTCCAACCACACCATATGAGTTCAAAAGCAGTCCTATTCAGACCATCAAGGTGTATCGAAATCTTACTCAGCATGAAATTTATACCGAGCAGCTCATGTTCTGTTTGTCTTTCCACGGTCATACTTGCATCTCCCAGACTCTGACAGGTTCATTCAGCTGCAACACGCGCATCAGGTTAAAATTGGACTCATTCAGATGCAGCAACGCAGGCTGTAATAGGCAAAGCTTTCACTGTATCCGTCCAAACGAGCGCACAATCTCCATCAGTGCCTACATAATTGGTAAGCTAGACTGCTCGAGTACAGACAACTGGAGAGTGGGCCCGGCCCCTAGGGCGCCAAACTTGCATATGATTAGAGGACCAGTGTAGTATATAGACCCTTGGGAGTACTGCGACCTTTGATGCGTCAATGACATTGCTAAAGCGACTTCCTTCAAATCCATGGACCAGCAGGCCAGCTGCTTCCACTTAGACCGCGTCGGCTGGTCAAGATCAGGGAATGCAGATGAGCCTTGCTAGGTCTGAGCTGTTCAAAAGCACCAGTTTTTATCTCAGCAGTTTTGGTCGTCAGTTATATCTAGTAATGTAGTAGCAAAAGGTAAATTTGGCCATGACTGAATCTGGGAGACATGCAACCTGAAGACAGAAGTGGAGCGAAGCATTGACAAGAAGCAGTGGAGCCTGACAACAACGAACACCCACAGGGCACATACAGGGTCTGGATTTTGACTCGGGCAATGAGCTCGTGCATGGATTCTACTGCAACAGTATAGTTGAGACCTACTAGAATCTAGAGGCACTACAGTGCCATTGCGAGCATTGAGCTGGATGCAGTGACCGCCTTAAATCGCCTGCTGCAGGAGCTTAATTTCTGTCCACTATTGGTGTTGAAATCTGAAGCTGATGAAGTGACCAGCTGATCCCTGACTGCCGAGTGCCGAACACGAACAGTGAGGTGCGCGGCGCCTGAAAGGGTGTTAGTTAAAGGCTCGCTTTAGGGTAGAGTAGACCGTGCAGGATTCATGTTAGAGCAGCGCCTCACTCTGAACTTTTGGTGGTAGTGGTACTACTACTGTCTACTGATGATGGTCTATCTAATGCTAATCCAGCTTGCAAGTGCCTGAGATCCAGGACTGTTTCCTGGTGCAGTAGCAATGCTCACCCCAATCATTTAGGCAGTCTGGGAATAACTTGGATCATCACTCGCACAACGCAAACCATGTCGCCTCAAGTTTTTTTTTTCAACGACCGGTAGGTGCCTGTTATAAGGATGAAGGACTAGACATGTAAAAAATGTATATGGTTACAACATAGCTGTAAAAAAGAGAAAGAAAAAATAGAGAAGCTACGATCCCCCCACCCCTCACTGAGGGGATGAACCAGGGAACCAACACTAGGAGTGGTGCAGCAGGTTTGCTAGGTGCTTCGCCCCGGCCATCATCCACATGGACGGTTCATCTTTGATGAGCTGCGTGACCTGTTGCGTTGTCGATTCTTTGCGGTCAAAGATCCTAGCATTGCAACCTTCCATATTTCCCAGTGCACTAGGATAATGAGTGATTTAAGCTCGCGCTGATCCGTGCACACCGTCGTAGCCAGTTCCAACCACCGTTGATGTACTGAGACCCTCTGTGGCCAATTATGCCGAAGCAAGTTGCTTGTGGCTGTCCAATTAGCAATGTCTCCCCAAACCCGCTTGGTGAAACTGCATTCGGTGAAAAGGTGGGCCGCGGTCTCTGGTGCTCTTCTGCATAAGGGGCAGTTTCCAGAGTTAGCCCATCTGCGAGCTTGTAGTCTATCAGATGTCCACATCCTGTTTTGTAACAGCAATCATGCAAAGAATTTGTATTTTGGAGGAGCCCATGTTTTCCTACAATTGCTCCAAAGTTTTGTTTGTGTCGATCCAATGAATTGCACCCGGTAAGCCGAGGTAGCAGTGTATTCTCCATTATTTGTAAATTTCCACCGGACTGTGTCACTTACATCCTGCAGGTTTACATCTCAGGTTGCGCACCACAGCGAAATAAATTCCACAAAGTGTTGGGTAGAGAAGCTTTGGTGTCGTAAATTAATATCCCTTATCCATTTATTGTTTGCTAGCGCCTGTTTTAGTGTTCCTTTCTTGCAATCGGCTGATTCGGAAGAGGTGCGGTGCCATATCGCATGGTTGTCGTCCTTGCAACCAAGCACTAGTCCAGAACCTAGTTTTTGCCGCATCGCCAACATCAATAGATGTTGCTGCCGCAAACAACACTTGGTCCGTTGTAGAGCACGGCAAGTTGGTGTCGTCCCAGAGCTTGTCATCGTCTGACCACCACCGCCACAGCCAGCGGAGTCTGAGTGCTCTTGCAAAGCGTCCGAGGTGGAGTATGCCCAGGCCACCCATGATGGTGAGGCGGGCCGATCTCGGCCAATTGACTTTACATTTAGCGCCCGTAAGTGCTTCCGCTCCGGCCCATAGGAATCGTTTCCTTTTGTTGTCGATTTCTGTAAGAACGCTTCTTGATGCCCGTAGAGATGTAATGTAGTAGATGACTTGCGAGGTAAGCACCGATTTGCTTACCGATTTAACTAGAGTCAAGGTTTTCAGCGCACTGCAGTTTCTTTCAGAGTCTCATCAGAATTTTTTTGCTTTTGATCAGAATCATTTAGTGCAAGAATCGATTGCTGTCTGGTGGTGTATGATTCGCGTGGTGGTGGTCCGGCTCGACCGGCCTCAGCCACTCGATCAGATCTGCCCCGGCCACCGATCGGCGGCACGCAGCGACAGGACGCATCGTTGGGTAGCTGCCAGCCATTCGTGCACGCGTGCATGTCATGGCCGGCCGGTGATCGGCGGCGGACCATGCCGTGCCGGCGCCTCAGGCTTGTGGGAGAGTCGGATGGTTGGAGAGTGGACGGGGACAGTCCCGTCACGGTCACGGGCTTACGGCTATGCCTTGGCTCTGGCTGCATAGTGATGATCTTGAACGAATCAGAGGCGCTGCACGACAGGATGCTGCCGACATATTGCCCTGGGAATTGATATGTATCCTGTGTTGGTTCAGGTTCTTAAAAAAAAAAAATT
The DNA here is from genome assembly GCF_000263155.2 of Setaria italica. Taxonomy (NCBI): domain Eukaryota; kingdom Viridiplantae; phylum Streptophyta; class Magnoliopsida; order Poales; family Poaceae; genus Setaria; species Setaria italica. Next base: position 36,914,634 of record NC_028453.1, read on the forward strand.
GGGCCGATTCTGCCAAACTGTCCCCAAAAGGCTCTGCCGGGCCCAATAAGCGCTATCTCTTTCCAGCAGGCTGCACCAGCCCAGTCCATGTTATGATGTTAACGATGAAACGGAAGATGGTGCGCTGCTTATTTCATCAGCGCCTGCGCTCTAAAAAAAACCAAAAGATCAGAGCCCACTATTTTTACATGTAAAAATAATTGAAATACATAATTGGCCGGGTCGAGCCTGCCCATTTTTTTGGGCTGCAAATTAGCGCCACTACCCACCCTATTAGAGGTGCGAGCTGGGCTTAGCCCGGTGGGCTCGGGCCGGGCCGAACTCGGTTGCTCAGGTCTAGAAAAAAAATACTTGGAGAAGCTATATAGATTTTCCCCTACTAGTTAGGCCCGATAGAACCATGAACACGTCCCCTTTTGCACTTCGCTGAACCTAAGCCCAATAGTACATGGTGCACCAAAAGCCTAACCAAGCCCACGAGAAAGTACAATATGAGGTTGTTTTTTCACCAAAAAATTATGTTTACATATGTGATTGCATTATGGTGTGTCCATCAGTACCATTTTTCCCTTCTTCTAAAATATTTTTCTCATACAAACCATATTTACTTATGCAAGAACAAATAGTCGTAAACCTCGTGCCAACGATTTTTTTTTCTCATGGACCTTCTTAACCTTAAGTTGTTCATTCGCATAGCGATATAGCTTGTGGTTTATCATGACTTCAACCTATATTATTAAATAGAAAGGTGGTCATAAAGATTAGTGACTTTGATATGTATGAGTTGAAATATATAAACTACCAGAGGGGCACATACCCCAATGTTAGAAAGGTCGAAGCAGCACCATCTCTCTTCCGCTTCCATTGTCGTCCAACGTCACGTGGTCCAACTTGCTCCCGAGAATGGCAATGGGCTGCTCTTAGCACTCGTCGCCCAACTTCATTCGTGCGACGATCCTTAGGACGATGAACAAGTTCCATGAAGGGTCTGTGCTCCCATCGAGGCCGAGCATGATAGCGAATGTCGCCTCCAGCTCTAGCAATGCCTTCCTCTCCTATGTGCTCACACATGTACGGTGTCGCTTGAGACAATAGAAGAGGAATCGAGCGATAACACCATGATCGGTGCCACTGGCTACAAACGTCGATGCAACCCGCTCCACCGCACCCTTTAGTCCCACCTTGTTAAATAGTGAGGTTGTTCCCATTCCATCAGATTATGTGTGTAGGGAGAGAAGGCAAGATTGTCCCCATCGTTTGGAGGATGAACACGTGTGTTATATTGTAAACGCTATTATATTATATGCTGAAGCTGAACTTGTAAACGTTTTCTTAGCCTGACTGCAATGCATAAGGTCCACGCCTTTGAGTTTGGACGCCTTGTTGCCGCCCTCAAGCTCGTGAAAAAAGATCAAGCCAAAGTGGCGGGATGTTGTTGTTGTGTCCCACACTTGCGACGGGTCGTGGTCCAGATGCTTTTTAAAGCGGATGCAGCCCAGTCCACATGAAATCGAAAATGGAGCCCAGCCCCCTGAAGCACCGAGTCCTACGCGGTTGCAGAGCAACAAACGCGGAGAGCTGACGGAAGAATTTTTTTTAACGAACCGCACAAGATATTATGAGTTTCTATTGATATAATAGAAAAAAATACAAAATTACAGCCCTGGGAGGCCATAGGTAGGAAAAAAAGAAAAGAAAAAAAAACTAGAATCGCCCGGTTGGACTGGGACGTCAACGCAGTCGCACCGCTCCACTCAACTAGCGGTGGCTGAAGCCTCCTTTATCGCGACACCTCCGACAGTCTCACACACATGTAGTTGCCGAACCCCCAGGCGTGACTCCGCGTTGACATGGAATCGAGAGAAACAAACCGCACCATATCGAGAAAGCCACCGCCATACGGATCCTTCGCCACATTGCCGCTGCAACACCACACTACACCCGACAGAGTGATACCACCAGATCTGGACCCCTCGCAGGCTACCTCGCAGACGCCACCACGAAAGCACAACGCACGGCGGCCTTGCCACATCCACCATTGGACTCCACCTCACTCTCGTCGCCTTGAAGAGACACCATACGCGGGGCCTCGCCACACCCGCCACAGAACTCTATGTCACATATCTGTTTCTTTTGTCGCCATCGGAAGGTGAGCAATGTTGCCCCGCTACCCAAGGTCTCCATCGAGCAGCCAAGCCACCGTCACAGGTCGACTTCGTCTCATTGCTCAACCCGTGCACATAGCTCCGCCGTCATGCCAGCATGCCAAAGAAGTCGCTTGCGCTGTTTTCCGACAATGTACCGCACCGGAGTAGCCCAGCAGAGCCGAGCAACCCTCCACAGTCCGCTGCAAGCCTAGTTGTCCCACGATGACGTTGCCGCAAGTGCCGTCCTCCGACGCGGTCCCACGCCGCACTGACAGCTGCCAAGCAACGCCAGCCGCCGTGGTCCGCTGCAAGCAGCCAATCCGACAAACATGCGGCAACGCCTGGCCGCCACCATAACCATGATCACCTCCACGTGAGCTGGGCAACCCCTGTCAAGCTTGCTATTTCGCACGAAGCTGCTTTGCCATGCCGTAAGCCTGTCACGGCGGGACCGCTGTCACCAGGTGCAGCCTCCCATGACCAATGTCATCACCAAAAATGCCACAAGCCGAGTTGGGTCTCTAAAATGACGCCTCCAAGGAGGACACAATGCCAATGGTGCCGCCATCACTCGTCCAGAATCTGGACAGAGTTTTCACCCAGAGAACCCCGTGCAGCAGGGATAGAGCTCCAACATGACTCCCCCAACGGGAAGAACGATGCGCTAGGGCGCCGCTACCATCACCACCAGCAAGATTGCCGCCAAAGGCTTTCCCTGCGAGCAACCCATCCCTAGCCGCTGCATGCACACAGCCCCACATTCCCAGGACCACAGCCATGGAAGCCCTCTCGAGGCGGCGCCGTCATCGTGCGTCCTCTCACCACACTGTCGTGCCCAACCTCCTCGCCGCCGCAGCCACTCCTCACGCGTACGACCTCTTGCCGTTGCACGCCGCGCACAGCCGCCCCACACCGGCTATCGGGACTCCTTGCAGATTAGGCCCTGGGAGCGCTGGATCTGGCCTGTAGGGCTCTGGATGTGACTCCCGCGGGCTGCCGTCACATAGGATCTGTCGAAGGAGAGCCGAGCCGCGTCGCATGTTGCCTCCACTCCTCCCTACCATGCACCGGACCCTCGTCAGGCCGCCGCAGCGGTGCCACCTCGCGCTTCGCTGGGTCACCTCCGCGCCCCATGTCCACGTCGCCGCTTGTGCCACCAGGCCACCTTCGTGTCCCACGCCGGGCCGCCATCGCCGCGCAGCCACTCGCGCCGCCAGGGTGCCTCGACTCACTGCACCTTCGTGCCACCTCGCACGTGTGCGGCCGCTGCCGGGCTGCTACCTCGCAGGCGTGCGACTGCCGCCGGCCTCACGCCCGTGGGTAGCCACCCTCGCGCTGCCTCCTCGCTCTGTGCCACCGCCGCTGCCATACCACCAGCTCTCCCAACTTCTGCCGCAGCCGCACGCTTGTAACCATCTCGCGTCCGACAGCCGGCAAGGGAGCGCCATGCTCGCCCCCGAAGTTGCCCCCCTCGATTCCACCTCAAGCACGTCCGATCTGGATAGGGGCTCGCTAGATCTGGCGACGAGCCACATAGATCCGGCTATGGGAGAGTCGAATCTGAGCTCAGCTCACCGGGACATCCCTGCCGCTGGATAGAGCCACCTTTGGTATGAGCTTTGAAGGACAAAGGTCCCGCCGCCACCTTCCTCGCGGATGCGAGGGCTTCCGGCAGCTCGCTCCGATGGAGGTGAGGAGAGGGAGGATGGGGGAGGGAGGTGGCGGCGGCGGTCGGGGTCAGGTGCCGCCCGAGCTACGACGGAAGGAATTCCATGGTAGCAGGCTGCGGCGGTGCACCTCCACTTTCACACGCAGCACGAGTGCACGACGTAGGCTTTGGCTTCCCGTGTCAAATTCACCCCACACCGGCTGTCCTCGAGCTCGTGAAAAAGATCAAGCCAAAGTGGCAGGATGTTGTTGTTGTGTCCCACACTTGCGACGGGCGCAGGTCCAGATGCTTTTGAAAATGGATGCAGCCCAGTCCACACGAAATTGAAAAGTGAGCCCAGCCCACTGAAGCACCGAGTCCTACGCGGTTGCGGAGCAACAAACGCGGAGAGTTGACGGAAGAATTTTTTTTTAACGAACCGCATAAGATATTATGAGTTTCTATTGATATAGCAGAAAAAATACAAGATTACATCCCTGGGAGGCCATAGGCAGGAAAAAAAAGAAACAAAAACTAGACTCGCCTGGTTGGACTAGGACGTCAACACGGGTAAACAATCAACTCAACAACCACCAAACCCGACTGGTTGGATTGGGACATCAACGCGGTCGCACCACTCTACTCAACTAGCGGTGGCCGAAGCCTCCTTTATCGCGGCACCTCCGACAGTCTCACACACATGTAGTCGCCGAACCCTTAGGCGTGACTCCGCGTTGACATGGAACCGAGAGAAACAGACCGCACCACACCGAGAAAGCCACCGCCATGCGGACCCTTCATCACAGTGCCGCTGCAACACCACACTCCACCCGATAGAGTGATACCACCTGATTAAGGATGTCTCGCAGGCTGCCTCGCAGTCACCACCACGAAAGCACAATGCACGGGGGCCTCGCCACATCCACCGTTGGACTCCACCTCGCTCTCGTCGCCTCGAAAAGACATCGCACGCGGGGGCCTCGCCACGCCTACCACATAACTCCATGTCACGGATCCATTTTTTTTGTCGCCGTTGGAAGTTGACCAATGTTGCCCCGCTACCAAAGGTCTCCATCAAGAAGCCAAGCCACCGCCACAAGTTGACTTTGTCTTGTTGCTCAACCCGCGCACATAGCTCCGCTGTTATGCCAGCATGCCAAAGAAGTCGCTTGCGCTGTCTACCAACAATGTACCGCACCGGAGTAGCCCAGCAGAGCCGAGCAACCTGCCACAGTCCGCTGCAGGCGTAGTCGTCCCACGATGACATTGCCGCAAGCGCCCTCCTCCGACACGGTCCCACGCCGCACTGACAGCTGCCAAGCAACACTAGCCGCCACGGTCCGTTGCAAGCAGCCAATTCGACAAACATGCGGCTACTCTTGGCTGCAACCACAATCACGATCACGTCTACGTGAGCTGGGCAACCCCCGTCAAGCTTGCCATCCCGCACGATGTCGCCTTGCTACACCGCAAGTCCGTCGCGGCGGGACCGTCGCCACCAGGTGCAACCTCCCATGACCAACGGCGTCACCAAAAATTTCATAGGCTGAGTTAGGTCTCTAAAATGACGCCACCAAGGAGGGCACGATGCCAATGGTGCCATTATCACTCATCCAGAATTTCGATAGGGTTTTCACCCAGAGAACCCCGTGCAGTAGGGATAGAGCTCCAACATGATGTCACCAACGGGGAGAACGACGCCCTAGGGCGCCGCCGCCATCGCCACCAGCAAGATTGCCGCCAAAAGCTTTCACCCGGAGCATCCCATCCCTAGCCGCTGCACGCACACAGCCCGACATTCCTAGAACCACAGCCATGGAAGCCCTCCCGAGGTGGCGCCGCCACCGTGCCTCTTCTCACCAAGCCGCTGTGCCCAGCCTCCTCGCCGTCGTAGCACTCTTCACACGCACGACCTTCCGCCGTTGCACGCCGCGCACGGCCACCCTACACCAGCTGCCGGGACTCCTTGCATATTAGGCCCCAAGAGTGCCGGATCCGGCTTGCAGGGCTCCGGATCGGCCTCCCGTGGGGTTTCGCCACACAGGATCTGTCGCGGGAGAGCCGCGCCGCGCCGCACGCTGCTTCCACTCCTCCTAGCCACGCATCGGGCCGCCGCCGCGCGGTCACCGCGCCCCTCACCAGGCTGCCGCAACGCTGCCGCCTCACGCCTCGCTGGGTCACCTCCGCGCCTCATGTCCGGGTTGCCGCTCGCACCGCCAGGCCACCTTCGCACCCCACGCCGGGCCACCTTCATGCCCCGCGTCGGGCCGCCACCGCCGTGCGGCCCCTCGCGCCATCAGTGCGCCTCGACTCACCGCGCCTTCGCACCACCTCACACGCATGCGGTCGCTGTCGGGCTGCCACCTCGCACGCATGCGACAGTCGCCGGCCCCACGCCCATGGGCAGCCATCCTCGCGCTGCCTCCTCGCTCTGTGCCGCCATCGATGCCATACCACCAGCTCGCCCAACTTCTGCCGCAGCCGCACGCTCATCACCATCTCGCGTCCGACAGCCGGCAAGGGAGGGCCATGTTCGCCCCCCGAAGCTGCCCCCCCCCCCCCCCGATTTCACCTCGAGCACGCCTGATCTGGATAGGGGCTCGCCAGATCCGGTGACGAGCCACGCGGATCCGACCATGGGAGAGCCGAATCCGAGCGCAGTTTGCCGCAGCTCGTCGGGACATCCCTGCTGCTGGATAGTGCCACCTCTGGTAGGAGCTCTGAAGGACAGAGGATCCGCCGCCACCTTCCTCGCGGCTGCGTGGGCTTCCGGCAGCTCGCTCCGGCGGCGGCAACGAGAGGGAGGATGGGGGAGGGAGGTGGCGGCAGCAGCCGGGGTCAGGTGCCGCCCGACCGCGACGGAAGGAATTCCATGGCAGTTGCGGCGGTGCACCTCCCCTCACACACAGCACGAGTGCAAGACGTAGGCTTTGGCTTCCGTGTCAAATTCCGTCGAGCTGTCCGCTGTACGTGTTCAGGGTTTCAAGCTCGCGGTCTTGACAATCCGGCTCCTCCGTATCTACCTAAAATCGTGCAGGCCTCGTCAAACCGGAATGACCCACAAGTTCTCGTCATCTTAAAAGCCCCTTTTGACAAACCTAATGACGCAGTGTTGACGCAGTCATCGTCTACCAAAGAAGTCATTGGCGTGACATGCTCAAGCTTTCTTCACATCAGACGACTATACTGCACGTACATATACATGGCACGGCGGCGTGCCGGCGTCTACGTAGACGCGCCAAACTCATACCGTATCAGTGACGTATATCCATCCAATCGATGACAGATTTGTGTACTCTATCCATCCAAACCCACACGAATTGTTCTACTTGGCGGCGGCGCACTCCGGCGGCGGGCCCTGCCGGAACCTGTACTTGTCGGTGCAGTAGTCGTAGATCATGTAGCTGGCCCGCGCCCGCCGGAGCTCCTCCTGCCCGGCGGCGTCGAGCTCCTGGAACATCCAGGCGCCGCCGGCCCTCGCGCACGCCGCGGCGTCGCTCCCCGCGCACCCGGCCGCGGCGAGCCCCCTGTACGACGCCACGAACGGCGCCTTGGACCAGTCCGTCCTGACGCGCCCGCCCTGCGTCGCCCACTCCTCCGCGTCCCACACGCTCGCGTACACCCGCATCGGCTGGCTCGTCGGGAACGGCACCCCCGCGGCGGACGCCGCAAGGTTGCGGAAGTCGCGGATGGGCGTGCCGTCGACGTAGAAGACGATGTGGCTCGGGTTCCACACCACGGAGTAGGTGTGGAAGTCCTTGGTGGGATCGAACCACATACGGAACTGCTGCTCCCGGCCACCCTTCCCCTGGCTGTACACGTTGGTGTGCACCGTGTAGGGTTCCCCGCTCGCGTTCCCCAGGAACTCGAAGTCGATCTCGTCGTGCTGCGACCCCTGCGACGACAGCTGCAAGAACACCATGGGTTAGCAGATTAATTGAGATGTTCATTAAGCGAGGGGGAATCGAGACGGCGGCGGCGGCGGCGTACGTAGAAGGTGGTGACGGTGCCGGCGGAGTCGCCGGGGACGAGCTTGAGTTGCATGTCGAAGCGGCCGTAGAGGTACTGGTTCTTGGACTGGAACCCGGAGCCGGAGGACCTGTCCATGGACAGCGTCAGGAGCTGGCCGCCGTCGAGGATCTTGCCGCGGCCGTCGCCCCAGGTGATGTCCACGTCCTGGTAGAAATTGCCGGCGGCGCTCGCGCCGCCCGCGAGCAGCAGCACCGCCGAGCATAGAACACCAAGAGCCACCGTTCTCATCAGCTTGGGACCAGAAGCCATCGCTGCCGGCATCTATCGATCTGTGGCTTTGAGACTCTCAGCCGCCTCTGGCTGGCGTCCTAGGAAAGGACACCAATGCTTCAGTTCCTTGGCTTTGTGATGGATGGCGTGACCAAGAGGCGATCAGGTCGCAGTATTTATAGCCCACCGGATGCATCCTTTCGGTCCGATGGTTGGACCAGAGGGAGAGAGCATCGCAGGGGCATGTTGGTACGTGAGCTGGATCCATCATCCATCGAATGGTATGCGGCTCGCCGACGTTGACACGGCGCCGATCGATCGATCGATCGAGCCACACGGCTCTGCCTTCTTGCTTCCGGGCATCAGTTTTGTTTGGACGCAGGGGCTCGATCGATGATGGCGTACCAAGATTACATTGATGCTGCACGCACAACGGCACAGGGAATCAAGGATGGATTATGGCTGGGGCTCGCCGGCCTGCAAGATTGTTCGGCAGATGTTCTCGTCAGGACGTCAGCTGTTTTGCTGCCCAGCTCGAGAGCCGTGAGCGACGCTCGCACGCACGCACGGCCAACTTTCAAGAACTTGCAAATCTGAAACTGTTGGCAGAAGCCTGCAGCCAGCTTTGCCGGTACAAACTGATGCTGATCCAATTCAAAAGAAGAAAAAAAGAAGAGAAATGGATGCTGTTAGGAGAAGAAAGCGTCTAGCAGTATCGGATTAGGACCAAGATTGTGAGATTCTTGGGTACATGCATGATGGGCTCCATGCACGTATCTCGTTGGTACACGTCTTGTTCATGATCTTAGCTTTAGCACCGGAATTTTAATTGGGACTGCTTAACCGCTAGCTAAATTAGCACACACCAGAAACAAAAAATTGAAGAATCACAGTACAGTATATCCCAATCTGAATTTACAGCTCCTTGTTTCTTAGCGCGCCACTGTATGTCGATGGACGTGCCCATTTTTATCGTCTCTGCGAGTGACTCCAAAGCCTTTCAACCCTCTGAATACGCCAGGAGCGCAGTGTGATGGAAGTATTTCCGGTCAGAGACGGTCAGCCGGCTGCGGACTGAGTAGACCTGTTACTGTCTTTCGAAATCATCCCACTGTACATCACAAACAACTCGTGTTGAGGACTTGGATAAGAAAGAACGGCTAGCGCGGCCAGCACTAGTAGAGAATTGGCTTTCCATACACCCCCTTTTGTCCCGGTTTAAAGTTGGCCCGGGACAAAAGGTTCACCAACCGGGACTAAAACTCGGTCACTGGTGGGGGGCTCACCAACCGGGACCTTTTATCCCGGTTGCAAAGGCTAGTAGGAAAAAAAAACTCTGAGAGGCATTTTATCCCGGTTTGAAACACCAATCGGGATAAAAGACCCCCCCTTTTATCCCGGTTGGTAACACCAACCGAGATAAAAGGGTCAAGAGCCTTTTATCCCGGTTTGTAATACCAACCGGGATAAAAGGGGATCATTTATCCCAGTTGGTGTCTCAAACCGGGATAAAAGGGTCCCCCAACGAGGTGACTGGAAGGTGGCTGGAAGGGGATTAAATCCTCGAACCCTTTTATCCCGGTTGGAAACACCAACCGAGATAAAAGGGGGTCATTTATCCCGGTTGGTGTTTCCAACCGGGATAAAAGGGTCCCCCACGAGTTAATACAAAAGGATAGTATCCCCTACATAGTTAGATGTGGTGTGTAGGTGGGATGGCAAGGAAGCTACACGCGAGGCTGGAGGTTGTGGGTTCGAATCCAACGAACCGCGCACGCGCATATTTCGCGTGAAAAATCGCGTGACTTGTGACTTGTGGCTTGCGCGTGGGGGGGCCTCCTGGGAGCTCGGGAATTTTTTTTTTTTGCAACGTCGGCCGTGGGTGACCCCTTTTATCCCGGTTGGATAAAAGGGGGTCTTTTGTCCCGGTTGAGTGACCCGGGATAAAAGACCCCCCCTTTTGTCCCGGTTGGTTTATCCCGGATGCATTTTCGGGATCTTTGCACCCTACCAACCGGGACTAAAGCCCAATTCTCTACTAGTGCAGCTGTAGATGTTAAAAAAAGTTGTGAGTCTGACCATCGAGTCTACCTTTACCACACCAAGAAATATCCTACTGCCGAGTATGTATCCTTTGTGAAAACAAAGGAGAGCTAAGTTTTGAAATTTTTTATGCACTAAATTGTTGCTTTGAAAATTTTCATGATATTTTTCGCAGGATGGAGCATTCGATACCCCCTCCTTGGAATATAGCTAGTTTTAAAGTTTGTCATAAGTCAAACATTGTTATCTTTAATGACTATAAAAATAATCCATTCAAAATAGAATAAGCTATACATTTTATGATAGTTGGTTTCACAATGAATTTACTAACATCAGTTTACGTTGTCAATCTTTATGTTTTTCCTATTCATTGTTAAAGTTAAAAAGGTTTGAGCATTAACCTAAAAATAGCAATATTCCGCGAGTGGGGAGAAATTAATTTAACCCTCAAGATATTAAAATGCATGAAAAATATCTATGGAACATTGTCCAAGTAATTTTTTTTTGTAAAATAGGTTATCATGGCAAAATTTAGACCTGAAATACATCTCTTTCAAGGAGGGAAAAATGACAAATTTGACAAGGAGGTGAATTGGACCAATTTTGATAGTTTGAGGAGTAAATCGAATTGGTATATATTTAATGGACAAAATAGATTGTTAAGAGATGTTAAAAAAAATTTCTTTATTAAAAAATATATCAGCTAGTAGCTTCCTAGTGCTTCACCGATTTCCAGTGCGGGCATCTGCCGGCTGTCAATTTGGTCATGAGTTGGTCTAAAGACAAAAGGGTTTGCGGCCGTGAGTTGGTACTTTGCGCTAATTGTGCCACCTGTATAGTCGCCTAATGTTCCATGGGAAATATAATGGGCCGGTGATGACCTGACTCATCTCCTTGCGCCACCAATGCACGCATAGCAATCGAAGCCCCCTATAGCAGCAGATCATCCACGGCAACGTGTGGGAAGCCAAACAAGGTGAAGTCCCGGCATCGCAATTCATTCACTCATTGGAGCACACAAGTCGTTGCTCGTGCAGGTTTCAGGAAACGCAACGACGAAGAGCCAGGTAGCCGGCCTAGAGGAGAGTTGCTACAGCACTCCATGCAGGTAGCCTTATCACCTGCCCATCCCATTTGGCCATTTCACCTGCCGCTGCCTTGAGATAGCCCTAGTAGTTAAACTTATCCATCTCTCTTGCAACAGAAAAAGGAGAGGCAGGTATGATCCTGCATCAGGAAATAGTATTGGGCCATGCATCCATCGACGCCTTCACTTCATTCACATCGATCATATCGCTTTCGAACCGATCAAGTGGAGCGGCCAATTGCCCCGGCCATCTGAATGGGCCGGTGGTCGATTCATCCATCGATTGGTAAAGCTCTCTCTCGACACCCACCAGCGCGTCTTTTCTCAACTTCTTCTAGTCTCGTGGATGATGCGCCGTAGGGTGCTCTTTCGATCCATCTCTCCGCCATGCCACCAACTAACTGATTGGAAGCATGATGAGTTTATGCTCCGTCTAATCCTCACCACAAAGGCGATATGATTGCTGTTCATGCGTGCGCGCGTGCAGGATGACATTTCTTGCTGCTGTGCTGGCCCGACGGCCCTTGGAGGGACACGTGTGCTAGCTTTTTGAAATGTAATCTAGGAGTTGTTTGGATCACGAGTTTTAAGAAAACCAGATTATATAAAATTGACTTTGACGTAACTAACTCAAAAATGTTGTTTGGGTACTCCCAATAAAACCCGCACGTCCAAAACCAGTCTCCTATAAACCAGGATTTTTACGTTTTGCGAAAATCGGATTAACGTCGTTTTTATCAAAACTGATTCACGTAGTGCGATTGGAAGGGCCCAACAAACTCCTATTCCAAACAGCATATTCCGTAAACTCAGCTTAACCGAATAACAAACTAAGATTTGTTTTCATAAAACTCCAGCTAAAACCTGCTTAAGAAAAACTTACTCCAAATCTCCTTGATCCAAACAACCACTAAAAGAGCATCGTGGCGGCCAATCAAGTCAGGAGTAGCTGCAATTAATTCCTGAGGATTAGGTTAGGTACTTGTGAAATCTCTGCTGTCCTATGTTTCAGCCAGGGAAGTACACTCCCTATGTTCACTTTTAATAGAAAAGTGTCAAGTTTTATAAATTTTTACTAACAATTAGTTTGTCAAATTATTATATCCATGCTCACTGTATAAAAGTTATATGAGTACTTTTGTATCTTCAAGATCTTTTAATAGGACGTTAATTTTGTAACAGTTGATGATACATACTCCCTCCGTTCCAAATTGTAGGTCGTTTTGACTTTTCTAGGTTCATATATATTATTATGTATCTAGACATACATTATATCTAGATGCATAATAATATTTATGCACCTAGAAAAATCAAAACGACCTACAATTTGGATATGCTGCAAAAATGTATGTGATCAAAATCTATCTCTAAAGACCTTTTTAAATTCTAGATACGTTTGCTAAAAACGAACGGAACATATAGGTAGGTACCCCGGCGGGGCTTTCGGCAGAACTTGCGTACTAGTGGCATAACACTTTGGAGCTAGGGGCCATCTCTGAGATCAAGCGTGCAAGTGCAAGGAAGAGACACAGGAATCGTTTGATGAGCTCGCACCGAGGTCGGGCGTGCGGCTCTGATTCTCTGAAGAACGGCGGTCTCAGCTCTGTGCCATCTGAAAGCGTTGGAGGAGGAGAACCTCCACCGAACACAACCAAAAACCCAAAAAGAAAAGCATCGCTCTCGGACCGTCACCCTTTTGTCGTCTCGGTCTTCCATTCACCGGATGTCGCCATCGCCGTTATCACACTGGCGCCCGCATGCCCGAATCCGATCATTCCCCTTGCTTTCTCTTTCAACCTTTCAGGTTGGGAGGGACAGACAGACGGACAGACAGGCAGACCCAATCTGTTCTTCCAGGCCGTCCGTAGCTACCAAAGGTCTCCCCACTCGATCAGCACCAACAAGTGGGTATAGATTGCAGCACCGATCGCTATTCGCATGAACATTCCAAGCACCGGCCGGGGCGGATCACCGGTGCGGTCCCGGCCGGCGCGTCCTGTCCAGCCGCCGCCGTCGCCGCCAAGGAGATCGTTTGACGAGTGGAATTCTGGTCGCGCACGGCGGAGGGCGGACCTACCGCCCGCCGGCCGGTCGTGCTCGGGTCACTGATCATGTTTAATTTTAAAGCATATCCGCACGCATGCAGGCATGCAGTCCTTAGTCGTGTAGGACTCTACTAGGAGATTCGTACAACGCCAATGATCGGACCCAGCACCAACCATGAACCATGCATCGTGTGTTCTTCATCGCAAAGACCCTCTCTGCGTTCCTTCATTTCGAGAAGAGGTTGATCGATCGATCGATCACAAGGATTTCAGAGGCACGTCCAACGACGTCCATGTCCGTGTCCATCTCATTCCTCTGTGCATGTGTATATCCTCTCGCCCTTCAAGACCCTCCATGCCAAGCCATCTACGCCTACCGTGACTCGTGACAAGGACGTCCGACGTTGCCGTCCGATCGTCTCGGTTCGAGCTGGAAGCAGCTGGCCTGACTGATCTCCTCCTCCCAGCTCATCTCGTGACCATCCTGAGAGCTTCGGGGGTTGTGGTCAGCAACAGGCAGGTGCTTGCGGCCATGCAGTGTAGGGTTTAGCTCTTCTTTCTTCCCCCCACCCCCGCGTCGCTCGAGCTGAGCAACTCGGGCGGCCGCCGCACCTCCCTGCCGCTAGGGCAGCCTCCACCACCACCCAGAAATCCGGTGAGTGGCGAGGAGAGTGGCGGCGGGGCCACCTCTATCTCTCCTGAATCCCAACCCTAACCCTAGATCCTGTGGCCGCCGTCGCTGTTGTCGGGCTCAGAGCATCGCTCCCCCCTCCGCCGCGCCTTGGGCTCTTCGTGCTCCGCCGCACCATCAACCCCGCCGCTCACCGCCGCCTGGGCGCCTCCTCCGGATCCCGATCGCGCGAGCTAACCCAGTGCCGCTACCGTCGGTGCGGCGGCGCGGCACCCCACGCCGCCACCGCGGCACGAGGAGGACGCAGGGGGTGTGGCGGCTCAGGCGGCTGCGGCCAGGTCCGCCATCCTGCTCCCTACCTCAGCCACTGCCGGAGCTGAGACTTCGACGGGCGACACTCGGCGATCGGATTCCAGCGGGGCCTCGCCTCCGCCTCCCTCTCCCCCTCTGCCGTTGCTGCTGCCGTCGGGTGGCTCGTGGGCACGGAACCGCCTACCCCTCCTCCACCGCTATGCCTGGGGTCGGCAGCGGGCCGTGGGACGCGTGCCCAGTGTGTTGCTGGTTCGGGGAACCCGTACACTGTTGTGGCCACCTCTGCAAGGCTCGGCCTTTTCTTGGGCGCATTGTCGGATGGTCGCAGGGGTCGCCGCTGGTGGAGGTCGTGGGGGTGTCGGGCGGCCGCATGGGGGTGTGGAGGCGGCGCCCTTGGTGGGGTCATGCTTTGCTCCTAGATCTGGTGCTCATTGGTGGAAGACGTCCCCTCATCCTGCACCATGGTCGCTGGTCGCTCTTCGCTGGCTTGGGCTCCTACCTGCCACGCGCGATCCTAACCTCTTCCCCCTACCCTTCTCTTCCTTTCCCCCTCCCTTCACCCCACCTCACCCTAGTCGTGCTCCGGTTCCTCTTCATGGATGGCTCGTGGATGACCCACTTGCCGTCGGAGCCTCCCACCCTACCGCAGTGGGTCCCTCGCTCTTCTGCCAATGGTTGTCGTCGAGATGGTGGCCGCTGACTTGCAAATGTTCCTCATCGTCGTCGCTGTGGACTGCTCGCTGCCATCCCATCCATTTGCCTCTCATCCAGGCCTTGGCAATCGGCTACGTGGAGTTGGTTTTGGGGACCTTAGCGAAAGCTTTGCCCGGCATTCGCCGGTGCCGACAACGGTTGCGTTCCATAACGTAGCTCACCTCGCTGGGACGTTGTTGTGGCCACCAAATCCATTTGGTTTTGCCAGGTGAGGACTTGGTCTGCTCCTCCGTGGGCAAACGGACGATGGTGGCGTTGGCGTCGCTTCCCCCTTAGAGGTATCGTCTTGCATGACATTCTCGCTCTACCTCCGTTGGCTTCGGGTTGTTAGGCTATCGGTGATGTGCGTGTGTTCATGGTGTCCTTATCTCCTGCAGGTTTCAATCATCTTAGGTCGCGTTTAGTGTGGTGGCGGTGTTGTGGTTTCTTTTAGTATTGTTGTGTTTCTTTTGTTGGTCACAGGTGGTGGTTCTTGTAACTCTGCGCTTTGGGATCTCTCCTGAAATTGCACAGTTATAATTCTTTTCTTCTTAATGAAAAATGAAAAACATGCTATGCACTCTTAAAATAAAGCAGTGTATGGTTTCGCCGGCTCAGCCGCCTCTGGCCGGACGCTGACCGAAAGCGAGACCGGAGGAGTACCGTGAGGAGCTCAATTTTGCATTGAGGAGGTGATGGATGGATGGATGGATGGATGGATGGATGGGCTAGATGAGGATAATGCTGAATGGATTTTTGCTGGTGAAATGTCCATCCATCCCAGAGGCTTCACTTCATCACAGCTAGTTGAGGGGAACGTGAGGAGGACATGCCAACGTAGTTACTGTGCACATGTTACATGTAGCTGCGTCTTTATCTAAAAAAATGTATGAATAGCTGCGTGGCCACGTATATTCGTTTCCTTTATTGTCCTTTTTATGCTGGCTCGAATAGTATAGTCAGTACTGTGTATTAAAAGATGATTAACAAGTAGCAAATACTATGGAAAACACTTGTTTTAGGAATATTGCAACAAAAATAAAAGTTGTACACTTTCATGGTTGGAAGTCCTTAACCAGTAGAAAATGCAAAACCAGTAGAAAATGCAAATCCCGCAAGTGCCTGTCACAAATGTTTTGGAAGGCTTATCCTGAAACAGCTTCACCGGTGAAGCTAAAGTCGGTGAAACAAAAAATAATAGCTTCACCTAGGATTTTATTTTACCCTCAGCTTACGGGAATGTTGCCCGGCCGAACCTTTCTTTTTTTTTCCCTCGACACGACAAACAGTCCAGTCCAAATCTGCTAACAGGCTTCGGCCCATTTTGTCATGGCCCAACACAGTTTGTTCCTCGAACAAAAAAAAACAGGAGTTATTTACAGTTTGTGCACCGAATTTCCTCCGTTTCAAAAGTTATCGCGACGAATCTAAAATTCTAAATGAACACCATGTCCAGCTTGCACCTTGTTCCTCACAACACAACAGCATCTTCTAGAGACAAAAGAAGAAACACGATTATTACACTGCCGGCACGTACGTGGCGAGACAGAGAACGCTTACTCTAGCCAGCAGAAGCAGAAGATTTCGTTCTCCCTGCCTACACACAACTGCCTGATTACTGGAGCTCACGACCTTCCGATGGGGATGACGCACTCGGGCGGCGATCCGTGCGGGAACCGCCTGCGGTCGTCGCAGTAGTCGTAGACCATGTAGTTCATGCGCACCCAGCTGAGCGTCATCCAGCTCCACCAGTCCATCCTCTGCGCCATCCACGCCGCCTGCCTCCGCCGCCGCCGCCCGCCGCCCTCCACCGCCGCCGTCGGGCACCGCGCGCGCCCGCCTTCCTCGTCCCAGACGCATGCGTTGGTGACGTTGTAGCGCCGGTACGTGGCGACGAAGGGCGCGCTGGCCCAGTCCGTCTTGAGCCGCCCCCCCTGGGTGGCCCAGTCCTCGGCGTCCCAGATGCTGGCGAAGACATGCACGGGCTGCCGCGTCGGGAAGGGCACCCCGCGGGCGGCGTTGTTCCGGAACACCCGGATCGGGGTGCCGTCGATGTAGAGGATGATGTTGTGCGGGTTCCAGAGGATGGAGTAGGTGTGGAAGCCCGCCGTGGGGTCGAACCAGAGCACGAACTGCTGCTCCCGCTCGCCCTTGCCGTCGGTGAAGATGTTGGTGTGCAGGAGGTACGGCTCCCCGCTCGCGTTGCCCAGGAACTCGAAGTCCACCTCGTCGTGGCGCGCGCCGCCCGTGCAGATCTGCAACGCAAATCTCACTCAGATACGACGCGTGTATACGTGTACTCTAAAAATGTATAGTATGTGACAGCAAGTATCTGGTGAGTGCTGACTAGGAGCAGAATTCTCAATCTCAATCGTGGGATCCACGACTCTTGTAAAGTTTTTTATTTTTTTGAGGGGGGCAGGTAATTACTGTAGTGATTTCTACTACTACGAAATGGTCTCGTTTTCACCGTACGTAGTACACGCGATAACTGTAGCGGAGCTGTCTATCTACTTCGCACTGTTCATCACCAATGTCCATTGAATTCGCAATTGCTACCAGCATTTACTCATCATGTCGTACAGAATTCACCGCGGCGAACCCCAATTACCCGCCCGATCTGCCAAGCCCCAACGCCGATTTTGCTCGATGGAGGCGGAGAACAGAGCGGCTACTATTTTTCACCTGCTTGCCTGACCAAGTTGCGATCTTTTTCAACGCAACGCAAAAATGACTCTCAGGACGCCAAGTGTCAGTCAGTTGGACACATGCATCGAGCACTACAACCCCCCTCCCCCACAAGATGTGGAAGCTGAACAATCTCAAGTAAATTGGAACGAAAATGCCCAATCTTAGCGAAGCTTAAGGATGCCACTGGTGACCAAGGCAGAGTTTGGATCGACGAAGAATCGGGGATGGAGCGGGCGGGGTACTCACGTAGAAGGAGGTGATGGTCCCGGCGGACTCGCCGGGGACGAGCTTGATCTCGATGTCAAACCGGCCGAAGAGGTAGCGCTCCTTGGACTGCAGCCGCGCGCCCGACCGCCGGTCCAGCGACAGCTCCACCTGCCTCCCGCCGTCGCGGAACCGCGCATTGCCCTCCCCCCATGTCACGTCGAAGTCCCGCCGGAAGTCGTGGTCCCTCGCCGCCGCCACCGCGGTCAGCGCGAGGAGGAGGAGGAGGGCCGGCCAGCACAGACCGGAGGCGCGCATGCCTGACCTGACCTGAAAACACCGCCCCCCAGACGCCGGCGCGCGGCTCCAAAGTTGCAGGGAGATCGGTTTGGGGCAATGTGACGGACGGATGGATGGATGGATGTGTAGGCTGCCTGTGCCGGCGAACTGAGGACGGAACAGGTGGTGGAAGGAAGGAGATGAGGCAGAGTACAGAGCAGTGCGTGTCCTGTGGAGAAGAAAGGTGGCCTGGTGTGTGTCGCCGCGGCACGCGAAGATAAAAGACGTAAAAGAGGCAGGCGCCCGATTTGGGGGCACGTAGCGGGGCGCTTTCGCCAAATGCCAGGACGAAGCCGGCATGCACGCGCTCTTCTGCGGCGAGGCTTTCCTGTGGCCCAACGGCGTGGACCGCAGCGAACCGCGATACTGCCAACCTGCCATGGAAACCGTCCAGCGATCAGGACGGGGGGCACAGGCGGTTGCTGGAGCAGCGGATGGGGCGCACCAGGTGGGGGCGACCCGACGTGGCAGCGTAGATTGGCTTGACCACGGCGTGCCTGCAACCTGAGGCGAGAGCTGCTGCTCCATGAGTGTATGGCACGACGCGGGCGGAGGCGGAGCCGGCCAGTCCTGAGTCCTCGGTTCCAGGCTTTGAATGCTAGCATGGCGATGCGTCTGCCCGGTGAATCGGTGATGGAGACGGAGTCATGGTGAGCGCGGGCGCGTGAACACCCTTTTACTCTGCGTACCGCGCTCTCACATGGGCTGTGACAGGCGGTCCTTCCGTTTTGGTCTCTGCACAGCCCACACCGTCGTCATCGAGCGCGCCTGCCTGTGCTATAACTTTGTATTGCATCCGCGACTTTTCTTTCCGAGCTGCGCTCTCATGTCTCGTCTCAACAAACTTCAATCATCATTCACCCCTGTACATTTGGTGAGGTCAAGAAAGCAAGTAACTCGGCAGTCCCCCTTTCAGTCCCTCTCGAAACGGAAAGGTAAAAATTTAATCATTACGAATTCCGAATTTGAAATGAGCATCCTCCAACAGGGAGAACTTTCGTGCACCACCAGATGATGGAGGATTGGAGGCTTAAAAAGAAGAAGAAATCCGCCCTTGTAAGATCTTGTTTAGTTGCCAAAGTTTGGAGGTGCCAAATTACTGTTACAGCACTGTAGCACACTGTAGCGTTTCGTTTGTATTTGTGAATTATTGTCCAAACATTGACTAATTATGCTCAAAAGATTCGTCTCGCAAAGTACAACAAAACTGTGCAATTAGTTTTTAATTTCGTCTACATTTAGTACTCCATGCATGTACCGCAAGTTTGATGTGATGGGAATCTTCTTTTTGCATAGTGCTAAAGTTGGGAGTTGAGTGAACTAAATAAGGGCTAAGTTGAGATGGCGATCAGTATTTTAATTTGGGCCAGGTAATAACTGCGATCAAGTAGGTGGTGGCATTTTGGGCATCCTTGCTTGCCTCAAAAAACAGAAAAGTAGGTGGCATTTTGGGCCGGTGATAGTGTGGCGTGGTGGAGTCCGGGCCACGGCGTGATGATACATTGCGTTCAGCGTTTGGGCCAGGTCATGATTGTTGGGCTCCTCCAATAGGCTGGGCTGAACACTATTTCATCAGGTCCAAGCCTTCTAAACCAACGTGTTAAAACGGTTTTCGCGCAGCTGTACTCCTAAACTTAAGAGTCGCACGTACTCAAGTCATTTCAGTTCTGACCAAAGCTGGCCAGAAATTTTGATTATGCTGCACCCAACTTGACATGTCTAAATTTGACTCATCTACGAGGTCACAAGCTCAATACCAGAGGCTCGTCAAAGCTTTTGTAATGGCAGATCCTAGCCTGTGTTTGGATACGAGGTGCTAAACTTTAACAGTGTCACATCGGATGTTCGGATGCTAATTAGGAGGACTAAACATGAGCTAATTATAAAACTAATTGCAGAACCCTGTCCTAATTCGCGAGACGAATCTATTAAGCCTAATTAATTCATCATTAGCAAATGGTTACTGTAGCACCACACTGTCAAATCATGGACTAATTAGGCTTAATAGATTCGTCTCGCGAATTATACTCCATCTGTGCAATTAGTTTTGTAATTAGCCTATGTTTAATACTCCTAATTAGCATCTAAACATCCGATGTGACAGGTGTTAAACTTTAACAGGGTGTTGCCAAACACCCCCTAAGATTTGTGTTGGCGGTTTGGAGCGCACTTGGAAGTTGGAACAGGAAGCAGTCATGGACTCATGGAGATGGGTCCGAGTCTGACTCCACTCCTCTGGTTTTCTGTGCGGGAGAGAAGGCGGCAGGTAACGTCCACCGGGTCTCTGAAGAAAACGCGTCAGCGGAAACCGAGGACGGATGACGCCAGTTTCGCTCGTTTTAGCACTAGCACGTTGGAACTTTGTTATTGCCAGCTTAGAATAATGGTCACAGGAATCGTGAATGTCGGTCCTCCCCTGTCGCGATCTCGATCTCGATAATTGCATGCAGGCTGCAGCGCATGGATGTCTGCTTCCTCGGTTAAAGAAATCAAATCCGGATAAGCTTTCCTCCCAGGCCCTCCCGCGCATGAGTCCAGCCTTACAGGGTGTCCCTGTCCCTGACCATCACGCCATGTCCATGCTTGCCACTGTCAGCCAGCCTTGCCTGCTCAGAACAGCGGCCCGCACACAGAACACATATAGATGTCCAGATGGGCTATGGCCCGGCAGCCCAACCCGGATCACGTTTTTTTGCCTGGCCCAAACCCAGCCCGACGCGGTGGCCTCCATGTCGTGCTGGCCTAGCCCGCTATCTTGTGCTGGGTGTGGGCCGTCAACCCCAGCACACAGGGCGGCCCGACCCGGCACGGAGTCAGCAGGCTAGCTCGGCACCGGCCCGCCTGCTCCCAACGGTCGGGAGCCCGGGGGAGGGGGCATATATAATCCCTCCGGCCGCTCCCCCAACCCTAGCCGCCTTCCATTCCCACGCCCACCCGCCGCCTGTTCGGCCCGGCTCTTCTCTCTTGGCCCCTCGCGACCTCGCCTCCTGCCCTCCTGCGCCTTCCCCCTCATCTCCAGCTCCGCTGAGATCTTCGACTCTCCACGCCGTGTGACCATGACTCCTCCTCTGCTCTAATCCTCTCCTGTCTCCTCCTCGTGACCTCGCCTCCTTAGTTCCTCCTTTATTGTCTTCTCATCGCCTCCTCCTCCAGTCCTCTGCATCTCGCTGCAGTTGGTCGTCGTCTTTGCCGTCTCGCCGTTGCCCTCTTGTCTCTCTCCGGCTCCGGGCTCCGGCTGCGCAGGTAACCATCTAACCCTAGATCTAGATTTCGATTCTCAAGTTCTCGACTTGACATCCCAGTTTGTGTTCTTGATCTTGATTCTTGAGTTCTTGGCTTCCCTCACCTGCTTCTAATTGGCTGCAGGTCTCTGGCTGGTGCGCCGCGGCCCACGGGGCCACACGCCGTTGAGGAACGGAGCTGTCGAGGGCGGAGGCGGGCCGCAGCACGAGGTCGTCGTGATGGACGACATGGAAGAGTACACCTTCAACGACGACCTCAGGGCCTGTGGGCTGCCCGGCGACGACGAGGACGACCTGGCTGTCGGCGGTGAGGCATTGTTCGGTAGCCCTGTTGCTTCGATCAATGTGGATGGCGGTGATGATGCCGGTGCTGCTGGAGGTGCAACTGCTGGCGTCGGCGCGTCTGCAACTTAGACGCCGTCGTCGATGCTGTCCTCGACGCCATCCGCCTCTACTAGCACTAACTGTCGGTTGAAGCGTGTCAGGTCTGCTGCTTGGAACGACTTCGAGGAGATCTATGGACTTTGCCCATCGATAAGAAGGTGAGAGTTGATGCTAAGTGTCGTCATTGTTCTCATGTTCTTTTTGGGCGTTCTTTTGCTGGTACCGGGCATTTGCTCCACCACCAGAAGGTATGTGTTGCTAAAGCTAATCATGCTGCTCTAGTTCAGTCTCATCTTCAGTTTAATGTTGATGGTTCTGTCCATACTTGGGAGTATAAACCTGATGTTGGTCATAGGGAGTTGTGCCATTTAATTGCTAGACTTAATTTGCCTCTCGGTTTTGGTCACGAAGATGCATTTGGGGAGTACATTCAGCGTGCTCACAATCCTCATTTTGCTAGTGTCTCTATGCAAACCATAACTAGAGATTTAGAAAAGTATTTCTTGCATCGTTGTGCTTCTCTAATTGAATGTTAGAAATCTGTTTCTTCTGTTTGCCTTACATCTGACATTTGGTCTGGCAATGCTAAGGAAGACTATCTTAATATTGTTGCTCATTTTATTTCTGTCGATTGGGAGTTAGAGAAGAGAGTCATTGGACTTAGGCTCATTCATGTCTCACATTTTAGTGTTAACATTGCTGAACATGTTGAAGCAGTTGTTACTGAGTTTGGTTTGAAGGATAAATTTTTTTTGTGACACTTGATAATGCTTCTTCAAATGCTTCTGCCATGGCCAAACTCATTCCTGAATTTGTTAGTTACCTTGGTCCAGACCTAGAACCACTTGACAATCGCAATAAACAAAAAGCATTGTGTGGTCTCTTGCGCCAGTGTTGTTCTTGTCACATTATTAACCTCATTGTCAAGTCTAGTTTGAAGAGAATCAAGTCTTATCTTGAGGCTTTTAGGACTGCAATTTCTTATTATAACTCTTCTAACCAACGCATTGCTGAATTTCATAACTTTTTCATTGTTACGGGGGTACGCCCTCGTAAGTTTGGTTTGGATATGGATGTGAGATGGAATTCTACTTATCTCATGCTCAAGCACCTTCTATCATACAGATACACCTTCTCTGTCTTTATTGGTGCTAATTATGGTTTGGTTAATGGTGAGCCACTACTTAGTGATTGACGGTGGTCAAACACCGAGAGCGGGGATCCGATGGGACCCCCTTTTACAGATCTGGCCTGGGGCTAGTTCGTGCGTAGGGATTCAAGAGGCGTTTAGTGGAGTTAGTATATGATTTTGCTAAGAGAGTTTTTAGATAGGTTCAGGCTGCTCGGAAGCGTAACACCTTACATCCTGTGTGTTGTGTTGCTAGAGTTATCTGTCTTGTTTATACAAGAGCCGGCCTTTTATAAGCAAGGCCCATGGGGGGATTGGTTGGGGCGAGCCTTGCATCCCAATCCATCTCTTTACATTGTGTGTGTGAACGCGGCAGCCCAATGGCCGTCCTCCTTGCTACAGTTCTTCTGACACGCCATCCACTTGCTTTGACGCTTCCTTACCTTGGTACGCACGGCGCTGCAGCACCCCGTCCAAGTCCTTTGTACGAAAATCTTCACATTTTACCATCTTAATTTGGTAATTCTTACTTCTCTCAGCCCGAACCCACCGTCTCGAGACAGGGGTGTGGCGGATCCACTTCGGATTCGCTTGATTAGACAGGGTTAAGTCGCCTAACATGCGACACTCCTGCCTAAACCAAGTTAACACGAAGTGCCGTCGGATTTCATCCGATTTAACCACTTAAACAGGATCGAGTTTAGCAAACCCACACGAAGGTGAGTGGTTACAGAGAATACAACGAGTCCACTGAGTTACACAAGTTTACCCATTTGGTTCGGCCATAAAATCCAACATCAGAGTTTTACAGGATTCAAAATAACATCAGAGAAAAACACTAGCGGAAGACTTCGTCGGGGTCGGACATCCCTGGTGAGGCCAACCGGGATATCACTGGTTCCTATCCTCGCCGTCCGAGGAAGGATCCCACTCGACCGTCCAGCCTGGCGGGAGCTGGGGCGGCCAAGCACCAACCAGAGAGGGGTCGGGAGCAGCAACATCACCTGAAAACAGGAGCCACAAAAAGGCTGAGCTACTAAGCTCAACAAGACTTAACCGATAGGAGTAAACTACTCCTCCTTTTAGACATGTAGGGCGGTTTGGCTGAGGGGTTTGTTTGCCAAAAGCACTAAGTAAAACCCTATTTTCAAGTTTTAGCTCCGGTTCTAGGTTCATTTACCATTCTAGGTTTTGCCACCTATTCTAAGCAATCATAGAACCAAACAAGAGTTGTAGATATAACAACAAACATGTCATCATCAGATTCTTCATTTACTCAGGGTGACATAGCGATCAAGCAATCTCAAGCTATGAGAGGCAGACGAATCGATTCGAGTTCTTTAACCATGCATGGTGAACCTAGCCTCACGACATCCGCGCACTCGGAGGTCGCTTCCTGTGTCGGCCTTCCCCATCAATCCCCTAACCCGTGTCGGGCCCATTTCCTTTGGTGCAAGGTTCCACAGACCCGGCCTCTGCCGTTCTGTGACCACGCTTGCCACCACGTGCGACAACTAGCAGGGGAAACTCCGTTCCAAGAACAATGGGGCGACCGCTCACGTCTAGGTTCAATCCGGTACTAGGCTTCCTCATCCCATACTAAGTATGAGGCTAGCACTTTCAAACACTTGATCACGAACACCACCACTGTCGGGCCTTAGCAAGATTTCATAGACAGACGGGGCTACATCCGACCACCAAAGAGTTACCAAAACCCTGCCCCGTCCATCGTCCTTATAGTTGTAACAGAAGGGTAAACATACAACTCCTACAACTCGCGAGTGACAGGGAATCACTCGGCTTTTACCGTCTCCTAGTTAAGCAAGGCGACTACACGGTCCAACAGCTAGTGCTCAGATCATGGGGACAACTAAGTCATGCATCTAGGGTTTCACACAACTCCTATACGTAAATGCACAAGCATGTTACATAAGGCATGCACAAGTTTAGTAAAACACGTAGGATTTTCATGCACCGGGGCTGGAAGGGGGACGGGAACTGCTTGACTTCTGGGGCGACTTCGGCTTCCGAGGGCAGGAGCTCGGCTACACCTTCTTCTTCTGGCGCCGGGTGAAGCTCGTAGAAGCCATCGGCGAGATGCAGCTCTACACGAATGCAATGCACAAGTTAGCATAGACGGTTATTTCAACAGCAACACTGGATCGCCTGAGCCCAGAAACTCGTGACAAAGAGCAGGAGGGTGGGGAGGTCCAAGAGAGCTAGTGAGGATCAAGAGGCAAGGGTTGGAAAGGAACTTATGATCTGATCCTTGAACTAGAGGATGTGATATACTAGGAATCCTCAAACGCACGCGCTGAAGGGTTCCTAAGTTTTACACATATACCCTCGGGTTGAAGAAAAGATCACAGCCGAACCCTCGGGCGAGACGGAACCGGGGTCGGCGGAACAGACAGGGTCGGGCGAGACGGAACCGGGGTCGGACGGATAAGAGGGGTCGGGCGAGGCGGACTGGGGTCAGCAACTCACCTTCTTCCTGAAAGGAAGGCTTGGGGTCGGGAAGAAGCAGACTTGGGCGGAGGGACTAAAGCTTCGAGCAAGGGCTAAGACTGGGAATGCTACGGCGGCAGCGATGCTTCTTGCGGATCACAAGTAAGCTTTTACGCAGCACGGAGGGGCAAGCTGCTGGGTGACTTGGAGAAAACCAAGGGGGAAAGCTGAGAGGAGAGCTCCTCAAGAACTTGGTGGGTGGCGCTAGGAGCTTGAGCAGCGAGCGAGAGAATGGCTAAGGCAACAATGGCGGAGGGAACTCCGGCGACCGGGGCATTCCTTTTATAGCTGCTGGAGCGGAGAAAGGAAGCGGCGCGGGAGAGAGAAAAGGGGAGCGGCGCGAAGGCCGGGGAGAGGCAATGGAGTGCTCTGCCGGGGCGGCGATTGAGCGAAGAGGGCGGTGGTGCAGAACTCCGGGGGTGACGCCAGCGATCATTGCGTTCTGCCGTCAGGGCGGCGTAGGAGCGGGTAGACCGGTGGTTGAGATTTGGCGGAAAGCGGGCGTCGCCGTGCGGAAGAGGTGATAGAAGCGACCGGTTTAACGGCGCTAGAATCGAGGGCGCACAGGTGAGAAGACAGGCAGCTGCGGGCGTGCGAGCGGGCGCGGAACAACAGATTGTCGGGCGACTTCTGACAGGGCGGGGGAAAGGAGCTGTCGCGGCCGCAGTAGGGGTTGGCGGTGGAGGAATCGTCGTGTAGCGGCGACCGGGCGGCGCGACTGTGGCTGAAGCGACGGAAAAGACGGGCGACATCGGGCTCTGGGGCCGGGATCTGGTGGCGTGATGATGGGCGCGGGAGGCGAGGCTCTGCAGAAAGGGGTGCAGAGGGGCTTCCGCTGCCATTGGGGAAGGGGGCGCGAGAACCCACTTGGTCGCGAGCCAGAGACAAAACTGCGTGGCGGGCGTCGGAGAAGACGAGCCACGCGGCAGGAAGGTGCTGAAGCGGGCATGCAACTCGAGTGCGGCTGTCGCGGAGGATCTGGGAGAAAGATCTTGCGGGTCCACCGGGCGGATAGAATGGATGGTTGAGGAAGATTAGAAGGATCCGACAGTGGGATGAGCTCGCCGGGGTCGGGAGAGGAACGAAGCAGAGAGGGGTCGGATCTCAGGGGTCGGGACCGGGCGGATAGCTGAGCACTCGGCGCGGGAAAAGCAAGGTAGATGACTAGGATCAAGGGCTCTGATCAAGACTAACTGGGAAGGTTTAGGGGTCGGTCGTTACAAGGGGGCGATGAACCTAGCTCCCGAGATCCTTCCCGGGAAGCTTTTACCACTTCCTGGGTCTCCCACCTCCTAGCAGAGTTCCCGGGAGTCCTTTTGCAGCTTCCTGGGTCGTTAGTGTGGGCCTACCCCTCTAGCAGAGGGCAGCCGGGAGCTAGGCGGGCGCTCTTGACATGAGGGCGGTGCCCTTCGCCTGTTGAACGGGATGGGTGAGACTGTCTATCCCCAAGGCATCTAGGCGCGTCCCATCAACCGTATTGATGGTGTTTTTATAGGGACGGGGCGCCTACTAACGGCCTACCCTCGACTGTCGCACCTTTCTCTCGCCAGGATACGTCATCGCTTGCTTAGCTTGGAAGCGAGCCTTCCCCGGCAGCTTCCCGGGAGGCCTCCTCGGCCGCATCCTCCTCCCATCACGTGGGCTCTTAGTAGGTCCCACAATGTGGAGGCGGTATTTTCCGGGTCCTTCTTGAGCTTCGGATTTTAGGGCCTATCTCCTTAATTGGGCTCCACACAGAGGGGTCCTCTTTCTACAGGCGGGCCTCACTTGTAAGTGCCTTCTTGGGGGACCCCCGTTCCCTTGGCGCTGACAGTGATGGTCATTGGACTGTTGTTGAGAAGATTATGGAGTTTCTTGGAATGTTTTATGAATCAACTGTTGCTTTATCTGGCGTTTACTATCCAACAAGTCCTTTGATGCTGCATCATATTATTGACATTGCTGGTTATTTACATGCCAAAGAGACTGATCCATTGCTCATGAGCATTGTTACTCCTATGAAACTGAAGTTCCTCAAGTATTGGCAGAATATCCCTCTTTTGTATTCTTTTGCATTTATATTGGATCCTAGAGCTAAGATTAGAGGTTTTCATAATGTTTTCCAGCTTCTTTCTCAGACTATTGGTTTTGATTATTCTAGTTACTTCAGTGACGTAAGAAGTGAATTATATAAACTGTATAATAAGTATGAAAATAAGTTTGGTGTAGTTAGGTTGCAGAGGTCCTCTCAAGCAGTAGGATCTATTGGTAAGAAAAAAAATAGCATGGGGTAAGATATTTAGGGCTCCTGGTACTAGTCCCAGTGGTTCTAGTTCTTCAACTGCTCTTGCATCTACATCTTCTCCTGCTATTGCATCTATTTATGAGTTGTCTTCTTACTTGGACAATGACACTGTCACCTGTTATGATGATGATTTCAACATTCTAAGTTGGTGGCATGAGCACAAACTTACATATCCCATTCTGTCCATACTAGCTACAGATGTCATATATGTTCTAGTTTCCACTGTTTCTTCGGAGTCTTGCTTTAGTATAACTCGTAAGGTGATCGAGGAGCGGCGACGATAGTTGCTGCCTCATTCGGTGGAGATGTTGATCTGCGTCAAAAATTGGGAGTTGGGAGATGCAAGGGCGCATCATGAGGTTGAGAAGGGGATGCAAGAGCTGGAGGAAGCATTCGACAAGTTCCTGGATGAAGGAGAAGGGCAACCTACTAATAAGCAATAAGTACTTGGCTACTTGCACAACTAAATGTTTTATTCTTTTCATCTACTGATTCATGTTTTGTTGTTCAAGAGTTCAAGTTCCTGATCTTTAACTCTTTGTTTGCTAGACCTACCCTTAGGCAAGAAGGTTTTTAATGAGGCAGCCAACACTTGATCACACAGATCAAGTGTTAAAACAGCTCTATAATTTCTGTCAACACTTTCTTATCAGTTATGAAGTGATGAACTTGTGTTTATTTGGTGCCTATTATCTATTGAAGTGTTGATCGCTAGAACTTATTTGTGAAAACATGTTGTCTGCTGCATGTTGTCCGTTGAACTTGTGTTTATTTGTGAAATTTGGAGCTGATGAAGTAGTTGATGCTTCAACGGGCTGTGGGCCGGCACGGCACGCAGATTGTGCCTGTGCTTCACAGGTTGGTCCCGCACGAAATAGGCCCGTGGGCTTGGGCTTGGGCTGTTCGTGCAGCCCGTAGGCTGGCACGCCCCGACACGATGGGGTGTAGTGCCGGGCCCGGCCCGGCACGAAGTTGGTATGTGTGTGCAACCCACGCTTGCAGTTAAACAGGTTTGATTTGAATAAAGAAGTTAGACCGTACAAGGACTCCCTATGATGCTTTTCACTGATAGATCAAATCTTGTCCTCTTGTGATTCCGATTGTGACAAGGCCCATTCCGTCATGGATGCGTGCCAACCCGAAGATTTCAGGGGCTATAATCTAGAACTTACCCGTGATTTATATTTATCCAGACCTTCAGCCAAGTAGACTACACTATGGAAACAGCCAAGTAGACTATGGAAACAATCTGAAAGGTGTTGAGTTCGTGAACGAAAGCTCCTTAGTCGGGCCCTGCCTGGGCGGGCCGCCCGTTTGGACATCCACAGAACACACACGCATGATCCAGACGCTGACAGATTATTTATGCTGGAAGAAACTTGATCACTGATCATAGGTGTACATCTGGTGTTACAGAAACAAATCAAAGAATGCGATACGCGCGCTACATTTACATCATTACATCTCCACCACCCCCTGCTGCAAAACGTTCCTTATTCTTCTTCGATCCATCGATGATCGATCGATGTCTGGTTTCGTCACTGATGGTTTTGGAACGACGAGGAATCGTACGTGCACGGCCGGCCGGTGGATCCGCCGCTCACCGGAGGTGGCACTCCGCGGGGACACCCTGCGGGAATCGCTTGGCGTCGGTGCAGTAGTTGTAGATCATGAACTTCCTCTGCACCCACCGCATGCGGCGGTAGCTCATGTCGCTGAGTTGCTGGTTCCACCAGCTGCGCCCGCCTCGGCGTCCCGCGACGGCGGCGGTCTCCATGGTGCCGACGGGGCACTGCTGCCTGCCGTTGGCCCAGACGCAGGCGTCGGCGCTGAAGCCCCTGAAGGAGGCGACGAAGGGCGCGTGGGACCAGTCCGCCTTCACGCGCCCGCCCTGCGTGGCCCAGTCGTCGGCGTTCCACAGGCTCGCGTACAGCCGCATCGGCTGCGACTTGGGGAACGCCACGCCGCGGGCCTCGTGGTTCTTGAAGTCCCGGATCGGCGTCCCGTCCACCGCGAAGCTGCAAAAGCAAGAGGAAAGAACTAGCTGTCAGCGACATACGTCTCGCACTCTAGCTCGCTAGAGAACAAAGGCCGGTCAGGTCACGTGCGCGCAACAGCGGCCATGTCTGGATTTCAAGAACTCGAAGGCGGCGATGGATGACTCACATGACGTGCTGCGGGTTCCAGACGATGGAGTAGGTGTGGAACGAGGTGGTGGGGTCGAACCAGAGGCGGAACTGCTGCTCCCGCTGCCCCTGCCCCTGCGTGAACACGTTGGTGTGCAGCGTGTAAGGCTCCCCCGTCTCGTTGCCCAGGAACTCGAAGTCGATCTCGTCGTGGGTGCTCCCCTGCGACGACAGGTAGAAGGTGGTGACGGTGCCCGCGGAGTTCCCCGGCACCAGCTTGATCTGCATGTCGATCTTGCCGAAGAGGTACTCGCTCCTCGACTGGAACCCGGAGCCGGAGGTCCGGTCGAGGGTGAGGTCCAGCCCGCGCCCGCCGTCAACGACCTTGCCGCGGCCGCCCCCCCACGTCATCTCCGTGTCCTGGTAGAAGTTGCCGGCCGCCTCCGCCGCCAACGCCAGGCAGGCCACCGCCGCAATGGCGATTGCCAACGACGACCTCATCTTCTTCGCGGGTTGTGCAGCTCTGGCTAGCTAGTGAGAGTGGGGAAGGATGGCAGGAACTCGAGAGGAGGAGGAGGTGACGAAGAAGTCTGATTGGCTGGATTGGTGTGGATGGGAATGGTGATGGTCGATGGGTAGAGGGGGTGGTATTTATACACGGGAACCGTGGCAGCCAGCAAGGCAGACGCGGGGGGACGGAGACGGACACGGGCAGCAGGTGGTAAGCAAAGCAACGGGCGAGTGCCGGCTCGGGCTCGGCTGGCGCGTATGGCGGAGTAAATGCGGCGCGGGGCGGGTAGATTTGGGGCAGACGCGCGCGGGCACACGGGACGGCTGGCCACGCACTGGATCCAGGGCGAGGCCGCGTCCGGCCGCCGGTGGGGGCCGCGCGGCGCGGGGGCGCCTTTACTTGGGCCGTGTTTAGTTGGGAAATTTGGAAGGTGCCAAATTACTGTTACAGCACTGTAGCACACTGTAGCGTTTCGTTTGTATTTGTGAATTATTGTCCAAATATTGACTAATTAGGCTCAAAAGATTCGTCTCGCAAAGTACAACAAAACTGTGCAATTAGTTTTTAATTTCATCTACATTTAGTACTCCATGCATGTACCGCAAGTTTGATGTGATGGGGAATCTTCTTTTTGCATAGTGTCAAAGTTGGGAGTTGGGAGTAACTAAACATGGCCTTGGCCACGCAAGCCCTGATGCCCATCCATCCGATCCGGCGGCATCCGCGAAAAGGGGTAGCCGGACGGGCAAGTGGTGGCTGCCGGGTGGGGGAGGGGAAACGCCGATGCGTGCAGCTTTTGCGGGTGCTTTCTCCTCCTTTGCCTCGCTCGCGCACAGGCTGAGCTGCTTTACAGTGAGGCGCCGGCTGGTGGTGGGCAGGCTGCTGGCCGCTGCTCAGCCCGCTCGTGCTGCCACTGCCAGTGCCAGCCCGCGGCGTGATCCGGCGTGGCGGCATGCCGGCATGTGCCATGGGCGTGCGTGCAGCCCTGGGATTCGGGGAAGGTTCGTCCGGCTGCCGGCTTTTGCCGTGTGGGGGTATTTGGCCGCTTGCCCGCGCTCTTTGCCCCGTGGGAGAAGGAACGCGGCAGCTGGCCATGGCCTGTCCATTTCCAGTCCCGCCTTCCCATCCAGGACTCCAGGGCATTAGAGTCTGTCTGTACTTGCAAGCTGCAGGTGTGCTTATTGTCCACGGTAAAGGCGCTGCTGCTGGTACATTAGGTTTCTTTCAAAGTTTGATCTACACCATTAAGGGTCCTTTGGATTGCAGGTTTTTTGAAGGAATTTTGTAGGAATACTGTTCATAGAGGAATTGTTCCTATCCTATCATTTGGTTTGCACGAAACGTGAATAGTGTTGCATAGGAATTTACTCCTTTGCATGCTGATTCCAAAGGATTTCTAACATCCACTCGGACCTCTCGGTAAAATTCCTATGCACGAAGAACAAGAAACTCAATGCTTGAGCTACTTGTTAATTGCTGTCCTTCTGTGTGGAGCCCAATTGTTGGTGTAATGGTGTGTACTAGAAGAAATGTTTAGCCATGTCTGATCAATTAGTGGAAAACAACAACTTCATCATGGCTAAAAATCCTTTAGGATTCCTATGTTTTTCCTGTGATATATCCAAATATCCATTCCATCAAAATTTCTACATTTTCCAATCCTATGTTTTGCATCTACATTCCTACAATATTCCTATATTTTTCCTATTCTCATGTTTTTTATTTCCTGCCTTCCAAAGGAGTCCTAAGGCGGCGAGCAGTTGGAGTTGTGTGTAGCGACACGAGTAGTCCACGCCGCAATGATACGTACTTACAGTACAACAGGCTGGAGTTTTTCAAGGGGCTGAATCGACCCATACGTACGTTTTGATCGAGCGCTGGCTGGAGCGCCCATCGGTTCTCCCCTCCGACATGCTGCCGTTAGGTACGGGCATACAGGTATGCTGCTGATTTGGACGAGGACGACCCTCTACGAACGGACACGACCGTTTTATCCCTAGCTTGTCGTTCCATGGGTCCGGCGAGTTTGAAATTTGAAGTCCTTTTCGTCTAAATTTGGAAGTGAAGGACTGAAGGGTGCGTGCTTGCTGGTTTACCCCTGGCACACCCTACAGTGCAGCCGCGTGGTGCTGCCACGTCCAACAACGATACCCAAAATTTAAAACCTGCAGTACTCCACAGTGGCGCATCATCACGACTTCACGAGACACGTCGGCGCCGAGGAGCAGCGGGACATGGCCTCGCGGGATCCAGCTGGGCTGGGCTCATCCATCCTACCCTACTCATCAGTGCGTCATGCATGCACTGCTTCCCTCCCATCCGGTAGTACCGCCACTGCAGCATTAAGGCCCGCCCATGCTGCTCCCATGGCTTGGCCGGAGGGGATGTCACTACGACAGACAAGGGGGATCGTATGCTCGCAGATCACAGCTGGCGCCTGTCGGACGGCCTCGGCGTCCAGGAGCGCCGCACTGGTGCCAGCCCAGCCAGGCAGACCACGGCGTCCGGGCCAGCAGGTCATCGTCTAGAAGAGCGTAGGCAACCGGGCCGGGACCGCGACCTGCATGGCCCGCCCATACGGCGCCAGCATAAGGAGAAGGACGAGGAGCAGAACGGGAGGGGAGCCATGCCCCCCCCCTGCCGGCTGCCGCGCCCGTGCGCGGTGACCACGGAGCGGCCTCGCCCGCGCGCCAGGAGCCGCTCCCGTGCGGCCGCGCCGAGCAGCATTCGAACGGCTGGGACCGGGGAAGAAACGGCAACGGCTGGCCTCCGAGGCGAGGCCGGCCGGCGCGTGCATTCATTCATTCGCGGCTTGCTGCTATTCAGGCTAGCACACCCTCGTACGCGTACAGGTACAGGTAAAGTCCTCGCGTTCGCAGCCTCGCACGGGCAGAGTGTTCGTTGTTCCGGCCATTTTAGGAGAGAGTACAACGCTACTATGCCAGCGACGGCATGACCGCTCCCTTTACCCACCAATAGTACTGTTCGGACTTCGGAGTCCTCCAGATCCTTCCTAGTCATTGGCGCGACAAGCTCGGCATTATCACTGGAGCCCATCAGCATGCTACACAGGCCTACATCCGCCGGAACATCCCGTCTGGGCTGATGCTACACGTGCCCTCTGATTAAGTTGCTTGCTTAATCATGCGCAAGCACAATTGAATTGTTCCACCAACGGCGGCGCCACACGATCTGATGCGGTCGGATTGTGCATCATCAGTGGTACGTATACTAAAAAGGACGGTCATGGTGAAGAATAATACGCTCCTCTTCCAAACGAACGAATTGGTGTTGGTGATCATGCCTACACAAATTTCCCTTCTAGAGACTGATAATGGTGGCAATTAGACTGATTCGCCTCTTTATCTTCCCCGAATATTTGAGACACATTGGATGGGTGAACATGCTGTGACCACAATTGATGGTGCCATCGACTTCTGCAGAAGAGGGGCCACGGACGCGGGTCAGCATGCATCGTTGAGGTCCTCCCACTTCAAGTCCAAGCCGAGGCGCTGGCTCGCCCCAGGCTGCTGGAAAACCTCGACGCGGCAGAGCTGCAGGCCTGCAGCGGAGGGAATGCGCTCGACGGGGCTGGGCCGGTGTCGTCCCGGCCGAGGGCGGCGCTGGCCGCGGGCACGGCGGCGCGAGAAGATGTCGACTGCCGCCGCGGATCGCGACCCGGCGAGTGGGAGCGCAGGGAAAGGACGCAGACGGGGACCAAAGCCGCGGGTATGAACTAGGGGACAGCGTTGCGGGCGCCGGCGATGCCGAGCGCGACGGCACGGCCAGCCCGAGGGCGCGCGCCACGGGGATCGGGCCTCGAGTACCGTCAGATCCGGAGGTTACGGCTGCTATTCTCGATACGATGAAGTGCGTTGATGGGCCAAGCGGAGGCCCATTCCTGAGCCCACCTTTTCCGCCGCGTGTGGGCTGCTACATTGTCCTCGTGTGGGCTGCTTCCCTCCTCCTCTCCAAAAGGGAAAATCAGTGGCCTGCTGCAGCGTTCAGGATAGCCATAGACTGAACATTTTTCCTAGCGCAAAACGCATCGAGTTAGCTCGGACATCCACAGCCCAGTAACTTGGCTCAACTTCTATATTGGACCGGAAACTCCTCTCCTACAGTGCAATCCAGTCCAAATGACACGGTGGTAGCCCGACATCATCAATGCGTTCCATCCACTTCTTGACTCCGTGTTTATCATCATCACTCATCTAGCAGCTGGACATCAGGGGCAGCTGGTAAACGAATTTTCGTGTTGAATCCTTATGCAATATCCGGCACCTTTTTAATGAAAAATCCGTTAAAGCAGTTAATATTAAAATAAGAGAGATGGAGATTTACAAGCGCACTTTTTGAAGATCCGTTCTCATACACTCCACTTTTTTACCGTCTGTCATCTTACTACGTACTTACTACAATAGCTGCTGACGTAACTATAAAACTTTAGAAAAAGGAAGAAAAAGATATCCTGCTCTTGTCGTCAGCCGGCCGGGTTGAAGTCAACAGTTGCATGACTCACCCTCACCCCAGCGTTGAAGCCTACAGTAGCTCTCTCTCTCTCTCTCTCTCTCTCTCTGATCAGTTCCATGCAGTCGTTGCCAACCACTCTGATCATTCAATGAACATGCATGGTGCCTAGAACTAGTCGTGTGGTTTCGTGACATCAGAGGTGCATGTTTCAGTGATGGTGCCGTCACCGAAACTGCACCAGAGTCCGGAGCAAGTTCCCGCGCCGATCGATGTTTCTGAAAATTGCGTTCCCAAGTTCCAAACGCGCGTCCGACTTCAGGTCAGTCACATGATCGATTGGCCCCATCTCGTTCAGCCAGCCCCGAGAACCGTAGGAAGCAATTAGCGAAGCGTCTGACCCAGCGCTTTTCTTGTCCGAAACTACGGCCGGCCGGCTCCATCATCTCACATGTCGCCTCACTCTTAGCTGCACGGACGAGAATTATTGTGAAGAAATCGACAGGCAAGGCGATCCCCTATTGGACGGTCAATGCCGTAACGGCCAGCCTGCCGGTTGAGCTGGCGTCATTCTAAACACTGCAGGCGACGCAACGTCCCAGCCCCCTGCCCACGACGGCGTAACAGTGGCGCTAGTAATCAAGTCCTGAATCTCCCCTGCTCATCACGCGCGGGCGGGCACCTGCAGTACGCGCGCGATCGGTTTGCAGGAGGAGAACAGTGGCGGTGCATGATTGTTTTCAGAGAAACAGGGCGAAGAAATGAAGTCACGACCTGAGCAAATACAATACCAGCACACCCACGCCAACCTCAGAACGTCGCCGTCGGTGGTCCTCCGCGTCGCCGTCGATCAGTCGGAGAGGCCCTCCAGCCTTCACGTCGCCTGTCGCCAGATTGACAAACGAAAGCGACGCGCGTTACGCCAAACGCTGGTCGTTGAAAGGAACATGCATGGGACGTGATACATCATACATGCTGCTGCAAACTGTACCATGGTATGTGGATTACTGTGATAGGTCGTTGAATCGTGGGAATTATTTTACTGTGCTGGGTGAAACCGTAAATTAGTCTACTACTTTAACTGCATCCAGATCACCAGTTGAACTTCATGGTGAGTTCTGACCTGTAACGGGTACACGAAGCAAGTGGACTAAGATCTTGTTTGGATACACCCTCCTAAAGATTAGAAGTCCATTTTTAGGATACTTTTAGGACATGTGCATCCAAACATGGATCCTAAAAGTGCACTCCTAAATTCTAGGAGGGCTATTTTCATAGGAGGGTCAAGGGGTACTAATGGATCCTATTTCTCCTAAGAGCAAGTTTAATAACGCAACTAGCAAGCGGGCTGCAAGATTTCTCTCAGCCTTTTCCTAGCCCACTCGTATAATGGTTAGCTCTTCACCATTAATACATAGCCCACAAGTCATTCTCACAAAGTTTCTTGATTCCTGTGCCCAAGTCGGCTGTAAGCTTATAGCCCGCTTCTCCTCTCTCACCTCTTCTCTCTCCTCTACGTCAGCATTAAGCCAGCTTACAGCCCCTTATTATACTTGCTCTAAAAGTGGTTCCCAAGTCTCCCTTTACCCCTATTAGCCTTGCATGCATTAATGACGTGAACAGTGAGGGGTAGTTTAGAGGAGTAATTGTGGGATAAAAGTGACATTTTCTCTCTAATCCTAAAGATTAGTAGTCCATCCAAACAGTCCTATACTAAACTTTAGGACTAGCAATTTGAAGGTAGTACACTACTAAATTTTAGGAGTTTGTATCAAACATCACCGAGAGGAATTTGGGCGCACGCGCGGCACGAAGGAACGCAGGGTACGGTGATCTGGTAGAGCAAATTGATTGTTTGTCACGAGGATCATGTCGGCAGCACAATACTACCTGCGAGGCCCTGGGCCGCGGTCTCCCTGTCCCGGAAAAAGCTAGGCTAGGAGGCCGTTCGTCCGTGTGCTTTTCGAGCGCAGCATACAAAAGGGACAAAGCCGCGGTCGAAAAGCTCGCGGCCTCTGGCTTTGGGGAGGGAGGGAGGGGATACCGTATCGGAGCAGCGATCATGAGAGCGTGTCACGAGGAGAGCAACCATGTCGGAACCATGTCCCAGTTCGTGACCGGGAAAAGAGAACTACTCCTATCGTCGAAGCGAAATGGCCGGGATTCCCCGTGGCAATGTTCCATGTTTTTACTCGTGAGCACACGACGACGATCGCAACGATTCACAGCACCCCTGCTGTGGGTTGGCTGATGCGCAGCGAATCGCCACGGCTTGATGCTGACGCCATGGCCAGCGTGCGAGTACTACGAGCTCGTGACTCGCGAGCCATGGCGGTGGACAGACACCTCCGGCGAGTGGAGCCAAAAAGGGAAGGCGCCTGCCACGCCCCACGACCACGTACACGTCCCCCCTGCGCTGCAGGCTCACACCTACTGGCTCTAGCTGTGCGCAGTGTACGCCCACATAAAAAATCGACAGCGAGACATACGCGATTCGCTCGGGTACAGTACAGCGCGCGTACGATGGAATCAGTGATCCCCCACGTCCTCACCAGTCACCTGCAGCGCCTGCGCTCGCGTTCAGCGAACTGATCACCGCCGTGTCAGCCGGGCCTCACCCTCACGACGCAGGGGCAGGCGGGCAGGCGCTGAAAA
Organism: Setaria italica; assembly: GCF_000263155.2. Lineage (NCBI taxonomy): Eukaryota > Viridiplantae > Streptophyta > Magnoliopsida > Poales > Poaceae > Setaria > Setaria italica. The sequence goes on from NC_028453.1 coordinate 36,952,025, forward strand.
AGCGAAATTTTCCTTCAATGCGTCTGCAGCACCAACATGGCAGGGCTGCAGGAGGCAATTGAACGCGAGAACGTGCGGGCGCCCGAGCGCGGGCCGCACGACGGCAACGGCAGGGCAGCAATCATCGGCTTGGTTGGTTGGGACCGGGAGCAGCGAGGTGATCCCGCCGAGCAAGAAGAAGCCGTTGGGGCCTTGGGGGGGTGGCGGCTTCGGCTTCGGCTTCGGCTTCGGCCGGGCGTGGGGACATCAGGCAGACACGCGGTGATACGCGACACGGGAGGGCACGAGGCCACGTTCGATGGCGGGCGCGCGGGAGGCAGGTGTGCGGCCGCCGAATGCTCCCCCCATGCGGTGCGGATCCAACCACCCGAGCCGCTACGCTAGATGGCTAAAACCTACGCAAAACAACGCAGGAAGAAACAAAAACGAGATGCCTGCGCTGTGCACCAGAGATGTGCGCTCATGCTCATGTGCAGATGAGCACGCAGCTCCTGACCTGAGCTCCGTGAAACGAAAGCCGTTGTAGCAGCTCTCCGGCCAAGTCAGTCATTCACCTGCTGGATAGTTGCTTTACACCAAAAAGCCGCGGCACTTTTGTTTCTTCATACAGACAAAAGAATTTTGAGCAGCGCTAGTACTAGTACACCAACACACGCACGCACGCACGCACGCCCAGCTTTCGTGTGGTTCCCCAACCCCCGACCCGGCCGACGCAAGCCGCCAAAACCTCACCTGCGCGACCGCTAGTACGCTCCCCGCACGAACCGGGCCACAGCATTCACCACACCACCGCGTGCTTCCCCGTCCGGCCGCCGCAGGGGATCCCCGCGGCCGGCCACCCACCCAGACCCAGCCTCGACCTCCGCGGCGCCATCCGCGGGCCGCGCCCAATCCGCTCCGCACGTACTTCTTGCTAACCAAACCAGCCACCAACACACCAGCCTCGAGATTCCCGCGAAAGCAACATCCCCCGTCTCCTCCTCGCGCTCCGGCGCGGCTTCCGAGGCCGCGGCCGGCGTGGCCCCGAAAAGAGGGAGGACGATGGGGGAGGGCGCCATAATTACCACGCTGCCCATCACGTGACCACGCCGGCGGGAACGAAAGGCCGCGGGCCGTGGCTTTACCGCTCCGTAATTCGGCACCATCTCCGGGGGTAAGCTCGGCAACGTCGACGGCAGATAAAACTTTTCTCCCGGCTGCAAGGTGGGCCCCTGCGCAACAGTAGCCGGCCTAGCAGGCGCTAGGGCCGTTACGGGCGGGCGCGTGCGGGCCCCGCGGCGCCCCCCACCAGCTGGACCCGGGCCACCGCCGCGCGCCGCCGCCCCGCGGCTCGTCGTCGCCCTCGCACGCCCCGGCGCGGATGGGCGGGAGGCGGCACACGCCCGCCAGCTCCGACAGGCTCCGCACGCCGATGGCGCTCCTGGCGCTGCCGGAGTTGACGGCGGCGGAGCAGGAGTAGCGGCCGGCGTCGGTGACGAGGAACTCGGAGCGGACGAACATGAGGTCGGACGGGCGCAGGTCGCTCCACCGCTGCTGCGCCGCGGGGGCCGTCTCGCCCTCGCACCCGCCGGCGGTGCTCACCAGGATGCGGTGCCCGAACCGACGGTCGAACGCCTCCGGATCCGGCTCCGCCACCACGGCCGCCGGCTCCACCAGCAGGACCCGGTCCTTGCGCACCTTCGCGCTGTCGAAGCACCCCACCGCTACGCCGCCGTCGGCCGACCGCCGCGAGCTAGGGCCGACCCGGCCCGGCGCGCGCACCGACCCCGTGGAGTGCCGCCCAGAGATCCTCCGTCCAGCCGGCGCGGGCGACGGAGCAGGAGCGGTTTGTTGCGGCGCCTCTTTGGTGGCGGCCTTGGTCTCCGGCGGGTCGGGCGGGCCAGTTGTCGACGGCTTGGGCGGCTCCGGGAGGAGGAGCACGTCCTCCGGGTCGACGCGGGAGCGGCAGAGCGGGCAGGTGGAGTGGGCGTCGAGCCAGGTGTCGACGCACTCGACGTGGAACCCGTGGCGGCACTTGGGCAGCAACCGGAGCGCCTCCGTGGGCTCGAACCGGCCGAGGCAGACGGCGCACTCGAGCCCTTCCTTCTGCCCGCGCAGCGCGCCGTACCGGAACACGGGGAGCGACTCCACGACGGCGCGGTCGACGCCGGAGTTCCTCCGGTCCCCCGCGGCCCCGGCGCCGGAGGACCCGAACCCGCCTCCGCCGCCGCCGCCGGCGGACCCGTAGGGCCCCGACGACTCCGCGGCGCTGCGCTTGCAGTGCTTGGCGTAGAGCAGGAGGAGGAACGTGATGGAGAAGACGCTGGTGAGGATGCCCACGACGACGGCCACCCCGGGGCGGAACGGCGTCGCCGACGAGGGCGGCGGCGACGGCATCGGCGACTCGATCGCGCCGTCGTAGTCCGACAGCAGGAGCCGCCGCGACGGCTCCATCGGCGATGGCGATCGATCCGGGACCTGGGAGTGGCCGTGGCGCTGCCGCTGCCCGCTGCCACCAAGAGACGAAGGCGCTTGCGACTTGTAATCAAGCGATAGGGGTAATAATAGCGGTGGCGACTAGAGCCTACTCCTAAGCGACGTGCAGGCGGCCACACCGGAGCAGTAGGGCTAGTAGCTGCTAGCCGGGGGGGCGGTGAGCGGATCACCCAGCGATGGGGCCTCGTGGCGGGGAGACGGGGCAGTGGGGGCCTGGCCGGATGGGCCATCGGACAGTTGTGCTGCTCCGCCGGTGAGGCCACCCCCCGTGCGGCTTGTCGCGGAGTGATGCCGAGCTGAGAGTGGCATCAGCACTGCAGCCTAGGGCACTGACAGTTTGGTTGTGGCGCGGTGGGGCCGTGTGTCAGAGGGGTGGCAAATTTTTTTTGAAAGAAAGGCGTCCGGCATGGGCTGGGGAGCAGAGACCCCTGTTTCGAGCGAGTAACGTACTTATTAATGCGGCGTTTAAGAACGCTGGGGGAGGGGAGATTACTGTTTCGGGCGCGGCGGAGGAGCCCGTTAAACCCGACGGCCCAGGGGCAGTATGGGAACCCGCTCGTGTTTTAAAATTTGCTCGCGAGCAGGAGCAGCGTGAGACGGGGGCCTCGTGCCCTCGTGTACACGATCAGAACGAGGGAATGAATGCCCACAGTAAAGAAGAAAACAAAAGACGATCAGAGGCCGAGCGAGGCCGTGTACACGAGACGATTAGCGGCTCAGCCGCTGACACGGCCGCGACAGCCGGCGGCGGTCCCCACATGGCAGCCATGAGGAGTTCGAGTCACAAGGGTGAATAGTGGGCCGCAGGCGTCTGGGTAATCCATGCTCGGGGACACGTGAGGAGCAGCAGCACTCCCTGCTCTGTCGAAATTTGAATGTTTGCTGCCTTTGGAGAAAAAAATTTGATTTTTTTCCGTGCGGCGCGGCGGCAGGCGGGATCGGGCAGGACCAGTGGCCGCACTTTCCGTTTCAGGGATTTGCCGCGCCTGTTTTAAGGCGCGACTTAATTCGCTTCCTCGAAAGCTTTGGTACTGCTGC
>NC_028453.1:36955637-37111784 GCF_000263155.2 Setaria italica
TCTCTATCTAGATTAAGATGCGTTGGAGAGGTACATCAGCAGCCTCAGCTTACACGATCCTACCCTGTTTAATTATGGAGCAGGTGATCTCCAGGAGCACCTGCTGGACGTGGACGGCCCCGCCGACGGCGCCGGGGCGGCGCATCCCAAGATCCGGGTGCGCGGGCTGCGTCGGCTGGCGGACGCGACGGGCGACGAGATCCTGCGGGGCGTCGACCTGGACGTGCCGCGCGGCGTGGTGATGGGCGTCATCGGGCCCAGCGGCAGCGGCAAGTCCACGCTGCTCCGCGCGCTCAACCGCCTCTGGGAGCCCGCCCCCGGCGCCGTCCTTCTCGACGGCGCCGACATCCGCGGCATCGACGTCCTAGCGCTCCGGCGCAGGGTCGGCATGCTCTTCCAGCTCCCCGCCATGTTCGACGGTACGTCGCGCGTGCGCCCGTTTTCCGAAGCTCATCATAAAAATTTCCTAGAGCAGTTTGTTTTCCTAGAGTAGTTCATCTCGTAGGGAATCAACCTGTCTCGTTGATTGATGCCCGATTTGATTTGCCCGAATATGATAAGCGCATGTAGCTGTTGGCAAATGCGGTTTGACATTTGCACTGTGCATAGTTGGCAGCGAGTAGACAGTTAGTGGCCAACTCTGATAAGCTATCCAGCTGACCTTTCTAGGTTGAACAGGTCAAGAGCTCGAGGCTAGATCTGCCACTGGTACGGACAAATCCACTCTTGTTCATACCCAGGTCCAAATATATATTATCCAATCCTCATCCTCCTTATTCTCACCCATATCCAATGGATAATTAATTTTGTACGAGATACTTTGTATATCCAATGGATAAATTGTGCCCTCCCATTTCTAATGGATAAATAATTTTCTACCTATACCCTTTCCATTTGAAATGGATCTAAATTTGAGTTTGAGTATGAATTATGGATATCCAGCAACAGATCTCGGGCCCAGTGATAAACAAGGTTTCCACTCGGGTAGGTGGGCATGATCCAAGTGATGGTAAATTGGTAATTGTGGGCACTCTGACTCTGAACACGCCACGATTAGTATGTTTCTAACGCAATGGTTCTCCGTCTCAACGTCGTGAGATGCATTTATGACTGACCAGCATCTTGAGCACATCATGGATGAAGCATGGTTGCACAGCTGACAAGGATGGCAACTGCTAAGCTTAATTAAAGAAAGCTCTAACCATTGACAAATTTGAGTGGGATCCTGCTTCCCGGATGCCAGCTAAAAGATACTAAAAGATAGTTGAAGAGGGTATTCCTACCCTCCTTCCTACTTTAAAAACCTCCTGAGAAAGGTGGAGAAGCATTTTGACCAGTTTAGCTAGGTTCAACCAGCTAAAAGAATTCACCAACTAGCAGTTTGGACAGAGTAAAGCCATAATTTAGAGCTGCCATAGATCTGGGCAAGTGTATTGCTTGGATGCATGTAAGGTAGGTTTGTCTGCTTCGAATATATAATGCCATTTTTTAGTGTACTTGTAATTTCTCTTGCATAGTGGCATTGCTTCCTAGTTTATTCTGCGCAGTACCTGCACGACGTCAGCGTGTTTTTCCTCTGCTTCATGAATTATGATGCTTCATCCTGAATGAAAAGTCAAATTGCAAACTGTTTCTTGAGTGAATCATCTGGGTTTAATCTTGAGAAATGAAGCAAACGGGCAAATCACAGTAAGATCACCCAACTTTATCTTCAGTAACTCGTAGGAAGGCATTAGGAAGAAGACACAGACACTAAGCTCAGCCCAGCCATGATAGAAAATCCGAAACAAAACCTCCAACGATTGCTCTGATTTGTGTTCGTGCCTTGGATATCAGGAACCGTGGCGGACAACGTGCGCTACGGGCCGCAGCTGCGCGGCAAGAAGCTCACGGAAGCCGAAGTGAAGAATCTGCTGAGCATGGCCGATCTGGACCCTGCTCTGTCCTCCAAGCCGGCCTCCGAGCTGTCCGTCGGCCAGGCGCAGCGCGTCGCCTTGGCCCGGACCCTCGCCAACGACCCCGAGGCATGTCCGCATGTGAGCATGTGCACCCTCACATGCTTCCTCTTCCTCGCTCCCATTATTCTCCATGGCGGCCTCGCTGATGAGACCGTGGCGACTTCCATTGCTGCAGGTGCTGCTGCTGGACGAGCCGACGAGCGCGCTGGACCCCATCTCCACGCAGAACATCGAGGAGGCGATCGTGCGGCTGAAGAAGGCGAGGGGGCTCACCACGGTGCTCGTCTCCCACAGCGTGAAGCAGATCCAGCGCATCGCCGACCTGGTGTGCCTCGTCGTCTCCGGCGAGATCGTCGAGGTGCTCGCGCCGTCCGAGCTGTCCGGCGCCAAGCACCCCATGGCCAGGCGCTTCTTGGAGCTCAGCAACTGATGGCCCGGCCGTCGAGTCCATTTGCTCCGAGTAAGAGGAAGGAGTACATGTGAACTCGGATTTGTAACTGTAATCCTGATCTGCAATGTTTTCAAGTGTACACTCTCTGAAAGTAAACATGTGTACAAGAAGTACCTTTCTTCGATAGCTAAGATAGCTAAGAGTAAGAGCAAAAGTAAGTGAATTGACGGTCATCCTAATAGAAAGAGTCAACAGTTACTCGTCTTGCGACATGTCAAGTAACAACTCCCACACCTAGAGATGAAGGTTTGTTGCAATTCAACATAACAGAGACAAATCCGGTTCCGGTTGTAGGTGTTTCACAACATGTCTAAGATCGAGCAACATCAACCGTACAAATCGCACATCACCACATGAACCACAAAGAGCAATTTGAAGCATTACACAACTTCAACAAGTTCAATTAGATTACAAGTTCATGACATACATGCTTCAAATCTGAAATTTAAATGGATGAGCTCCAAAATACAAGCCTTGGACTCATGACAACAACAACATGAGATTAAATATTATGATTCAAACTTTCCCAACATCTAACTCATGAAAAGAGCACCACTACGCAGCGGATATGATAGAATAACACAAAAGAAACGATGGTGTCATTGCCCAAGAACACTACCGAAGCAACAATGACCACTCTAGTCACTCATCACTCACCCTTGGATCAGCGGGGTAAAAGTGACCAAACACGGCCTCCGGTTCACTTGCAACTTTGGTGAGCGATAGCAACACGAGTAAAAAAGGTACTTGCAAGTCTTACACAAATATATAACAAGGAGCATGCACAGGGATAAACAAAAAGTAAGGCTTTAAGGTTAAGTAAATTTTGCAAAAGTCTAGCTCATCATATCCTTAATTTTTGACCATAAGCATATGAAAAACGCAAATTTTATTAATCTTGCCCAAAACCCACTTCAAATTTTAGTTAAAACAACTATATCAACATGGTAACATAGAGCATATTCATGTGAACAAGTAACATAAGCATCCAATAACTTTACGATGAATTCATTGGACTTGAGCTTGCTCATAACCAAGAGCGCAGCAAAACGAATTGATTTATCCTTGCAAGGATGTATTCTTTACCCACACGACTTGAGGACCTTGCGGCTCGCATACCCAATCAATGGTGCACAAGGGGTTACTCATGCCAACCCTTTTCAAACTGCCTCGAAAGTTGAGTGTAACATTCCTAACTTGTGTGGAGGACGACTTAGATCCACCGGGGACACCCCTAGACTCCCTCTACATAGTCCGAAGACCTCACATCTAGGTCCATGCCTCAAAGAACGAGTCAAGTGAGGTATTAAGCTTAATACTTCCCATTAGGGGATGTGTGGTAGCACAAAAAAGGTGCTCAAACCTACATCAACAACAGACGGTCCTTAATCGACTCAAGTGGTCTATAACCAAGACTCCATTCTCGTAGCCTTACACACCACTCAACTATTGTATCCATTTAACCATCATGCTCAATTACTTAACAATATTAAAGATCAAAACGGTGTTGATTAACCTATAACCATTCCCTAACCAAAGTTACCATTCTATGTCTAAATATGGTTAAACAATTAACAAGATTAATTTAACATTACCCATACTATTTGAATGACAAGGAAAATGGTATAAAACAAGGATGGCAATAATATCAGACATAAGATCTAATAATGCAATAAGATAACCCACATGCATCCCATAGCTATACATAGTAACAATTTAACTTTGAAAAGTAGGATAAGTATGCATAGCTACTTGCCTTGATTTTCCTCGGGCTCAACAACCACTTCTACGTCGGCCTCAGCTTCGGGCTCAACCAACTCATTCTCTGGCAAGTCCTCTCTAAAATGAATGAAATGCATGCATACATTAGAGATGATGCCATGAGTGCAAATGCTCGTGAAATGCATGGAGAAATAATAGAAACAACAAAGAATGAATTATCAATAGAACAATCTAACTAAAAACAGTAACAATCATATATGAGAGATTATTTTACATGATAAGTCAAAAGCAACCATGAAATTGCAAGATTAAAATCATTTGTTGAGCAAAAATTATGAAATAAATTACACTGACATAATACAACAATAAAAAATTATGAGAATTAGATTCACATAAAAATTAATTTTCAATACGGAGATATATAATAAACAAGACAAACTACCATTAAGCACATTAAATCATAAAAGGAATGGAAATCATACAGAAAAATATGAATATCATTTTTCCTAGGATCTACACAGAAAACATGGCTTACCAAAAGTGGTTTCAACATTTTATCATTTTTATGCTAATTACCATGCTAATAAAAATATTTTGAAACAGCATGAAAACTATATATTCCAGTTATACAAGTTGTAGATTTGGAGCATAAATGATAAGTAGAAGCTAAAAGAATTGGTTTCAAAAATTTTGGAGCATCACATGATTTATAAGGCATTTAATATGTCTAGAACAAAATAAATTATAGCACCATATATACAACAGGAAAATGCACATAATGATTTTTGAATAAAACTATATCATAACAAGAACACAACAAAATAAGTTTCACATTTTTAGCCTTTTTTAACATATTTCTATGTGTTTCCAAAGTTTGCGGCCATTTAAGTCTAGGAAACCAAGGAAAATCGAGGTTGTTTGCATCTAGGCCCCTAAATCTATTGTACTCTTGCACTTGGGTCCCTGAATCTTCCCCGTACCCCTCTTCTCTCTCTTCTCTCAGCCACAACACACCAACGCACATAGGCACGAGGCGGCGGCGCACGGCCGATCGTGGCCTTGGTCGACGACGGGGGACGGCACGATGCCACATGGAGCAGCATGGCGCGGCGGAGGATGGCAGGCTGCGCCCCAAGGCTGCAGAGCTCACCAGGCAGCGGCGCAGCGACAAAGAGGAGGCAGCTGCGTCAGAGTTTCATAGGTGGCGGACGAGCTCGTCGGTGAGCACCCTGCACAAGCGAGGAGGGCAGTCGGTGAGCAACAGAATGGGTTCGCGGCGTTGTGGGGGAGCTGTAGTTGCGAGGAATTGGCATGAGGCTTACCGACGACAACGGAATCTATCGGCGATGGTGGCTGCGTGGGAGAAGGTGGCGGCGGCAATGGTGGAGGAGGGGATTAGGGTTCGGAGGAGGTCGGCTGGGTGCTTAAAAAGGCGAGGAACGGCGAGGGTAGGGGAGGCATTTCGCGTGGGTGAAGCCATGGTGGCCAGTCCGGCGACAGTCAGCCTGCGAGCACCGCTGGCGCTGCACAACCAGCGAACGAGGAGGCGCGGGAGAGGAGGAAGGAGCCGCTGATGAGTGGGTCCAGCGAATTCAAACTATTCAACCTTCCCCACTTCAAACAACCTAGCTACCGGCGCTCAAAAATCCTCAAAAATACTCATTTGAAAGATAAAATCACAAATAAGACAACGCCACAAGAATCACCTTCATAGCTGCTCAGATTTTCACACAATTGACAAAGGAAAACAGCTAAAACTGAAACTTAAGTGAATTTTTAACAAAAGCAAACATCACTGAAAAATTAAAAATTAAGTAAAAATACTTTAAATTCATCACATTGCACCTAGTATTTAAATAAAATAATAGGGAGCACATTTGTACAACAGAAATTTGAGTTGCTTCACAAAGTTAGATTTAAACAATAAACAACAATTATATGAACTTAACAAATGCATGGCATGATGCTCAATTATGCCCAAATGATACTCTGATTACATGCTATTGATGTTTTGGACATTTGGGTCGTGACAATGCAAGACGAACATATTCTCTAGGATTTGCTTCATCTTTTGAATCTCCAAAACTCTAGTGTTTATATCTCCCTTCAAGGCGCCAAGCTCTCTAGTGATGGCTGCTGTCTTATTGATTAGTAGCTGGGCCGCACCCAGGAAATCAACAATAAAAGGCTTGGCCATTTGAGCAGTTGGGCCGCACGCTGCGGGCTACTGATTTGTAGCACATCAAGCATGCGACTTGACGTCTCTTTATACTAGTATATGTAATCTATAGCTGGGATTGGAGAGCATCTCCAGCGTATTGCTTGCATTCCATTACCAAAATACTTTCTTTCTCCCTTTCCAATAGTTACTTTTGTATTTTTAGTGATCACCGTTGTAGCATACTACCAAAAATCATCTCCGATACCTTGAGGATTTATTTGTTTTTCTTTTTTCCCCACTTCTTCTTCATCTCCCGCCTCCCCTTCTTTCTTCACTGCGCAACCTACCCCCCTTGCCACCTCGCGACGGTGGCAGCTGCTCAAATTCGCCGCCTCTCTCAGCCTCCCCCGCGACAGCGGCGCCCTCTCCCGATGCAGCGGCCGCTCAGATCCGCCACCCCTCCCGACTTCACCTGCGATAGCCACCGGTTTGCCCCCTCACCCGTGGTGCTCCACACACGCCCTCCCACAGCTCGCCTGCGACGACCCCCGAGCTCCGCACCGCCCGCACCTAGGGATGCGGCTGCCTTCTCACCTCTGTGTTCTCCTCCCCGTGGCGAGCTTGGTGCGCTAGGAGGAAGGACGCCGCATGGCTTGTTCACGAGCTCTACAACCAACCATGGGACGCCCACGGTGGAGGTAGGCAGCTCGTGAATACCCTCCCTCTCCGTTTCTCATCTAGGTAGGCTCGGGGTGTGCGGCGGTGTTCTTTGGCAGCGGCCTCCGTGGCTGAGTGACGGCGCTAGGCGGTGGACATGTCTGCGCACACGAAAATAACTGTAGATAGGGGGAGAGTGCTGGAGAAGGCTGCTTTTTCCCCTACATCAAGGGGGGGGGGGGGAGTTGAGTTTTTGGCAATTGCTGAAATTTTTTAGTATTGGGGATCTGGTTGGTAGTCTGCTGGAGTTCTCTTCCATCTTCAAAATCTCCTAAAAGATAGTTTTTTAGTATTAGGGATGAATATGAGCAATCTGCTGGAGATGCTATGGGAAAATACCCAGCGTGCATGTGCATCACGATTTTGTCCACACAGAGAATTAACAAGGGCTAAGCCAGTCATCGCCAATGCATCAAGAGCTGACAAAGTCTACTGCAGAAGTTGGTCTTTTACTGAACTTTTGGAGCCCAAATATCAGCGAGGCCCTATAAAAGGGGGCAAGATGGCCACACCTATAGGACGTTCCGAAGCAGATATCCTGCACAATCCGTTTGCTTTTCCTATCACTCTCCTCGCGGGTCTCCAATGGACTCAGCTTCACGTCAGCAACAATCCCAGACGAACCATGGCGTTGAGCTTGTCATCGCACCAACGTTTCGCTTGTCCGACGATGAGGAAGACGAAGAAGCCAGGGAGCTCCTGCTGGACGTGGGCGGGCTACTCGCCGGCGGCGGAGCTGCTGGGGCGGCGGCGCCGGCAGCGGCTGGTCCCCCCAAGATACGGGTGCGCGAGCTGAGGCGGCAGGCGGCGGGCGGCCAGGAGATCCTGCGCGGCGTCGACCTGGACGTGCCGCGCGGCGTGGTGATGGGCGTCATCGGGCCCAGCGGCAGCGGCAAGTCCACGCTGCTCCGCGCGCTCAACCGCCTCTGGGAGCCCGCGCCCGGCGCCGTGCTCCTCGACGGCGCCGACATCTGCGGCCTCGACGTCCGCACGCTCCGGCGAAGGGTCGGCATGCTCTTCCAGCAACCTGCCATGTTCGAAGGTACGTCGCGTACTCCGGCCAGTACACTCCGTTCCCTCTGCCTAATTGCCTTTTATTCAACGAGAAAAGACCATTTGAACTCTGTTCGCTTGAGCTTATAAATCACCAAACAGTGTTTTTCTCTCATAACAAATCAGCCGTTTCAGCTTTTCAGTCGGCTTATAAGTCCAGCCAAACAGGTCAATGCACGCACCTAGACCGTACGATCGGGAATCGACACTCATGATCACAGCAAGAGCCAAAAGGATGGCTTTGGACCTTTTGGAGCTTCCCCCTTGAAATTGAGAAAATCTCTTCGGGACTCAAAATGTCGAGAAAATCAAAATCATACACGTCCACTATGACAGTACACATATGGTGGTTCTTGCATCTTTTAATTACTTTCTTTTTAAAAAGCACGTGTTCTCATGGCTTTTTCAGAAGAAACTAATTATTAATTATAAAAAAGAAACTAATTATTTGCTACTTTCAGAGAATAAATCCATATCTTAGTTTATTTGGACGAGTCCAAAACTAAGTTAGGGGTAAAGATTTGTGTGACCAAGATTGTTTTTGTTGAATGTGTTGTCAGCTACAAAATGGAAGTGATTCTTGCCAGCCTATATTTTAGGTCGTTGGCCTATTATAATCGCATTTGATAACATCATCCGAAATTGATAAACTATAGATCTAAACATAAACATAGAGAAGGTGATCTTGAGTATAGCGCGAAATTAAATTGGCGCAATCATTAAGTTGTCATCATTATAATGTCTTATTTGCCATTTCGGTAGTGCCGCTTTGCAAGCTAATTTGCTTCCTAGATATATTCATCAGCATTTGTGGACTGTACATGTATTAGATCAAGAGCATTACCGCATTAGCGATTAAAAAACTTTCCCACTTTGACAATTGTGAAAGTTAATTAGCAACGATGATAATTAAATACTAATTAATCCATCTCTGTTCACAATCACTTTGTCTAACATGATCTATAAAATATAACACTAGCATCCATTGCAAAAATTAATAAAAGCTACAAAATTATAGTGTCGCAGAAACACCTTTTCAAGCAAAAGTGCTCACTTGATTTGGAATAAATAAAAGAATGAAGCCTTGAAGGTCTCATTTGAGTCAAACACAAAATGAATCAGATGGGGGTGTTTGGGAACACCGTGCTAAACTTTAGCACCTGTCACATCGGATGTTTGGATACTAATTAGGAGTATTAAATATAGTCTAATTACAAAACTAATTGCACAGATGAAGTCTAATTCGCGAGACGAATCTATTAAGCCTAATTAGTCTATGATCTGACAATGTGGTGCTACAGTAACCATTTGCTAATGATGGATTAATTAGCCTTAATAGATTCGTCTCGCGAATTAGACTCCATCTGTGCAATTAGTTTTGTAATTAGCTCATGTTTAGTCCTTCTAATTAGCATCCGAATATCCAACGTGACCCTGCTAAAGTTTGAAAGCGTTGAAGTTTCTTTTGTTATGGAAGTATGGGTGACGCTAAGCACGATTTTTGTGACATCATTTTGCTCGCAGATGATGACAGGTGCGCGCACGTTGAGAATTTTAGGCCTTGTTTAGTTGCCCAAAGTTTGGAGGTGCAAAATTACTGTTGTAGCACTGTAGCACACTGTAGCGTTTCGTTTGTATTTGTGAATTATTGTCCAAATATTGACTAATTAGGCTCAAAAGATTCGTCTCGCAAAGTACAACAAAACTGTGCAATTAGTTTTTGATTTCGTCTACATTTAGTACTCCATGCATGTACCGCAAGTTTGATGTGACGGGAAATCTTCTTTTTACATAGTGTTAAAGTTGGGAGTTTTGAGGAACTAAACATGACCTTAGCTTGAAAGGTGTGGCAACGATGCCTTAGATTTCTTGGTTTCAAAATGGGATTTAGGCCTTGTTTAGTTGGGGAATTTGGGAGGTGCCAAATTACTGTTACAGCACTGTAGCACACTGTAGCGTTTCGTTTGTATTTGTGAATTATTGTCCAAATATTGACTAATTAGGCTCAAAAGATTCGTCTCGCAAAGTACAACAAAACTGTGCAATTAGTTTTTAATTTCATCTACATTTAGTACTCCATGCATGTACCGCAAGTTTGATGTGATGGGGAATCTTCTTTTTGCATAGTGTCAAAGTTGGGAGTTGGGAGTAACTAAACATGGCCTTATTATTAGCCAAAGGACGGTTTTGACATAGTAAAGCATGGACTAGGACTGACAGATCTGACCTTTTTCTACTGACGTGTTCTCCTCAATTATTGCCGTAGTACTCCCTATATTAACAAATAACTGACACTTCAGATTATCTTAGATCAACCTTTCTAAAGTTTTGCTGTATATTACTTTTTATGTCTTGAGTTTTGATTATTTTTCAAAATGATTCGAGTAAATTTGTCTCGAAAGCGTACTAAATATTTTAACAAAAGCACTTGTAAAAAATTATGGTTTAGACATTGTCGATATCTAAAGAATTATTTATTTGTGACTGAAGGGTGTACATGATCTTCGTTTTGAGAAGTGCTGTGCAAATGAACAGTTAGTTAATGAAATCGTGTCGACTGGGACGAGCAAGAGCTGGTGGCCTCGGTGAATTTAGACGGGCTTTCATTCTTGTCGTTTGATAGTCATTAGTAAGCACTCAAATATACAAAACCATTCTGTTTGATTATTGCTTAAGCAGGCACGCAATAAATTCTTTAACAAAGATTCTGGGATTTCATAACACCACGTGAAGGTGTACATTGACTTTTTCTGTGAAATCTACATGCCGTTTTCATATCAATTGGATAAAGACTTGCTAATGTCATTTGAATTGTTCCTGGCACACATCATCAGTTCATCAAGCCTCCAGCAACTAGGTGATGGTAACCTTTTGCACTAAAAATTAGCCCATTCCAAGCAATAGAACTAGAAAGAGAAATATTTTCTTAAGAAAGGATGGTATGCCTGCTAGCGTCTAAAGAGTATACGCTGTGGAGTCTACTGCTTTGTTCTGAAAGAGCAGTCAAATGTTTACCGACTCCTTTCTCAAATTAAAGCTCCTTACCAACTCCTTAACTAAAAAAAGGTGAACGCTTTGAGGAATGACACAAATGGTGAACAAAAAAAAGAGAGAGGATGCGTACCATATTTTTGGGAAAGAAAAGAGTATAAAACTGCTGATAACTTCATCCCCCTCCCGAAAAAAAGACAAACTTTATTCAGAGCTTTGTAAGATTGGTTTGATTTGTCTTTCTAAGCTACCTGCTACGCCAGGAACCGTGGCGTACAACGTGCGCTATGGGCCAAAGCTGCGTGGCAAGGAGCTCACCGAAGCCGAAGTGCAGAATCTGCTGAACCTGGCCGACCTGGATCCTGCCATGTCCTCCAAGCCGGCCACCGAGCTGTCCGTCGGCCAGGCGCAGCGCGTCGCCTTGGCACGCACGCTCGCCAACGAACCCGAGGCATGGGCGCGTACACACTCGTGCTTCTTTCAATCCCTTCCATTGCTCGATCAGACGATCACTATGGAATCTCATGCTCTTGCCATTGCTTCTGAGATGATCTTTTTCTTGTATTGCTGCAGGTGCTCCTGTTGGATGAACCGACGAGCGCGCTGGACCCCATATCCACACAGAACATCGAGGACACCATTGTGCGGCTGAACAAGACGAGGGGGCTCACCGCTGTGATCGTCTCCCACAGCGTGAAGCAGATCCAGCGCATCGCGGACCTGGTGTGCCTCCTTGTCGCCGGCGAAATCGTGGAGGTTCTTCCACCGTCCGAGCTGTCTAGTGCCAAGCATCCGATGGCACGGCGCTTCCTCGAGCTTAGCTAGCTAAAGGTATCTAAAAAGTGGAAGATCGATAGAAAATAAATTTGCATCACATGTTCTTAAAACACATGGGTGTTAGAAAAAAAAATTCTTGAAAAAGAAATATAGATTGATGTTCCCGTTAACATAGATGTGTAATACTAAATCTTGGTATGATACATGCTTTGCACTTTGAAGCAAAGGAAGAATAATGTTTATACTGCAAGGTGTATGATGAGAGCTAAAAGTATATGTAAAATACTAGTATGGTTATCCAAGGATGTGTAAAAATAGTAATATATTGATGTTTCGTGTAAATTTGAGTATTATATTAAAGAATTAAATGTATGATTAGTACACAAATTAAACTTGGCAGATGGGTGCATTTAGGTGCATCATATCTCTAATTGTTCTTTTCGGTGCAGTAACTTGGCAGGTGGGTGCACTCTCTAATTGCTCATTTGGACATATCAACTTAGCAGGTGAGTGCATGTAGGTATATCATCATCTTTCCTAGATCCTCAAGTCCCTAGCCTAGCCACATAACATCCCCAAACTGCGTCTCTTCACATAATCGAACAACCCTCGAAATAAATGCCTCTGCATGCATCCACGCCCCACACATGTCATTGTTTTGAGGATGGAGTGGGGCACTAGCACACAACAGAGAGCAAGTCATGGTACAGGGTGCATGAAACGTTCACATACTGTCGCGCGACGCACTCCATCCTATAGGTGTCTGCATGTTCTTGGACGAGCGAGATGTGTCCATGTATCCATGTTCTTGGCACCAAATTACATATTTAAGTGTTCTATTTAAATTTGTAGTTTCATGATATAATTCTGAACTATGTATCTTTGCGAATGTTTTGCCAACTTATTTAGTTTTGCAGAAGTTATTTAATCTATCTAAATCAAATCAATACATTTGTATTCAATACCATGTCAAGCTAATTTGCACTGACGCGTTGGCCTATTAAACCATGGCAGAAGACAAAAAATTTCTTGTACTCCAATACTAATTAACCACCCTAGTCATCGAAAACTTCATCACTAAGTTGGAAGGCCTCGGTAAAAAAAGGCCTTCCTACATAGGTAGGATGAGATGATGATGCTCACCGTGGAGGCAGTTATAACAATGTTCTTAACAACGATTTGCACTTGGATGGCCTCAACCGGTGATGCACCCGCCATAATGAGACCTGTCATGGCGCCTGGGAAAGAGACCAATCCCATCGTCTTGGCGTTGTCAATGGAGGGGGCCAAGGCAATCCCCAGTGCCCTCTTCGCCTGTTGGAGTGTCGCCTGGAGTGGGGTTGCACCAAGAGCAAGTGCAGACTCCACCTGCAAAGAAAAGAGAAAAGATGGACGTGTAAATGTTTGCGATTTTAGTAGGATGATCATTCCACAAATTAATATTTATTTAGTTCACGAATCATAATATGTTATATGTGTTATACTTTGTACATTATGACACATTTGAAGCTAATTAGAGCTAGTTGTGATGTGATAGCCACCTATTTTCTCTATAGTAATGTTTCAAGAAACCCATCTATATTGTTTCATAGCTAGTATTAAGTCCCGCTAAAAAAAGAAGGGTTGTGCAAGCCAAAGTAAAACTCAAAGCATGTCTATTGCCAGATGGTGAACAGTAACACTATGCATCCTCTGTACTTTGTAGTTCCAACTTCTACTAACAAAACGCATGCATCTCACACATACTAGAAAAAGGAGTAAAACTCACAAGAAAATTGTCATTTTGTAATGTTGAAGAAAGAAGATTTAGCCAAGGGAAAGAAAATTAAATGGCACATGTCTCCAAGTTGTGAGAGGGCTTGTAGCTGACCAGGTTCTTTTCAATCGTCACATCCTCCTGGAGCTTCTTCATGGCGATACCAGTGACGGTCATGGCGTTGCCAACCATCAGACCGGCGGCAGGGATGATGTACCGTGGGGTAAATGGGAACACTTTGAGCATGAGGATCAGGATCATGGTGATCACCGTGCCAACCAAGATGGACACGAAAGAGATATACTTCCCGCGAGGGACCTGCTTCGCACGCTGGCCAGCCGTGTAGCCGGCAACTGTCACCTCTATGTGTTGATTAAGATTATCAAAGCAATCATAGCTGATTTTTATGATTGAAAGCTGACTACTATTCAGATTCAGTATACTAGGATTAGCAGTTTACAATAGAAAGATCACATGCAAAGAAGTGAGAAGAGCTAAAGTAACTTGACCTAGCTCATTCCACCCACAAGTAAACTAGCTCGGCACTCTTACTGGGATCAAAACCATCAACAAAACAAAAAAGCAACTGCTAAAGAACAAGACCTAAAAAGTATTCTAAGCGAGGAACCAAATCTTAAAGAATAGCAACTATATGTAAAAGGAACATCAATTGATAGTTTGATCAGGTACATACCATGAAGAGGTAGGCGAGGAGGATCCAGGGTGCGGTGTTGTTCTGGGTGAAGATGAAATGGAGCACGAAGCCAACAACAGAGAGCTGGACGACAATCACACACAAGTTTTAAACAAATAAACGAACTCAAAATCCAATTCTCAAAGGCCTCAGTTTCATGTAAAGACTCCAGCCCATATGGATCAGCATGTAGAGCATATCTGCAGCGACGCATGAACAATACAAACTGATGCTTGCAATCTCAACAATACAAACTGTCCCATTTAATTGTGTTATTCTACAACTGTATGTCAAGGGAAAAGCTAAACGTACCCTGGTAGCGCTACATCACATACATGATACATGGAAACCTTACATTGCATCAAACAAAGCCACATATAAACTGCCATTCTCTCCTTATAAATAACAGGTCCATCAAGAAAATAAACAAATCAGCAATAACACATCTCCATCTGTTTACGTGAGCACAAGAAGCAACGATCAACAAACAAGAAAGCAAACTATCAGAACACCCCATCAAAATTCAAACCACACATCTGACATCACCACTCAACATTCCCTCCAAATTTTGATCAGCTCAACTTGCCCGGGGGCTGTCCATGACGGTCTCGAACGCGCCCACCAGCGCCTTCACCTTGCTCTTCCTCTTCTCCATCAGCTTGCTCTTGGCCTCCTCGAGCACGTCATTGCTCCGCGCCACCTCCTTCTTCTTGGGCTGCTCCTCGTCCGACCGCTTCTCCATGGCCGTCTTCACCTTGCGCCCCTTGAACGCCATCGCCGCGGACTCCTCGGGGATCGTCGCCTGCGGCTTTGATGGGCCGCTCTTCTTGGCGGCGTTCACCGGCGTCACTGGCGCCGATGCGCTCTGCTGCGTCTCGATCACCGCCTTGCTCTTGCTGATGGCTTCTGCAACCGGCGTTACGGGCTCCGAAGCGCTCACCTGTTTGGCCACTGCCTCCTCGTCGCCGTCGTCGTCAGCTGCTTCTTTCAGTGGCGTTGTCGGGGCTGACGCGCTCGATCCAGCAGCCACTTCAGCCTCCTCGGCCACCTCCTCGTGCTTCTGGATAGGCGCAGGATTTGCTTCCTCTTGTTCTTCAGAGATCACGCTCGGTTCCTCCTTGAGTTCTTCAGAGATTAAGCTGCTTGCTTCCTTTGGCCGTTCTTCAGAGATCATGCTGCTTCCTTCCTTTGACAGTTCTTCAGATATCACATTTCTTTCTTCGTTTGATTGTTCATCAGAGATCACGCTCGTTTCAGAGTTCTCTGTGATCTCTTCTGGTTTCAGAGCATCTTCCTGTTGCCTCTCCTCGGCCTTCGTCTCTTCGACGACCTTCTCTGCCACTGTGCTGGTGGCCGGCTCGTCTTGTCCCACCGGTGTTGCTGCCTCCTTCACCGCGGCTTCTTCTACGACGACGGCCGGCGACTCATCCTCTGCATTCTTCTGGGACTCCGCCTCTGTCTCCGCAACCGCACTGCTTTGCGGCTTCTCTTCTTGCAGCTGCGGCTCCGGCGGCGCTTCCTTCACAGCCTCAGGCTCCTCCAGTATGGTCTTCTCCACCTCGACGGCCTGCTCTTCGTGATCTCTCTCCTCCACGGTGGCGATGTCAGTACTGACAGCCTCCCGCGACGACGTCGCTACGTGCTCTTCATCTTGAACACCACCTTCAGGCTCGTACAGGATAGGCTCCTCCGAGTCCACGGGGGTCACGGCCGGCGACGGCTCGGCGGGCGTCTCAGGCTGCTGGGACCGTGCTCTCGCCGCCTCGCCTTTGGCTCCGCCCTTGCCGGACGCCGCCGCCTCCTTGCTTTTCTTGCCGTGGGACTTGCTGGTGGCTCTGAGGGCGTTGGACGCCTTCTGCATCAGCTGCCTAGGCGACACCGCGGACCATCGCGTCGTGGATGACGACGCCGATGCCGCCGCGGGCGCCTTGGCCTTGTCCTTGGGAGTGATCGGCCGCAGCGCGCCCAGCGGCTGCGCCGGGGCCTTGTCGGCGGACCGCCTCGCCGTGGCGGCGGCGCCCTTGGAGCTGGAGGAGGAGGAGGAGGGCGACACCAAGGAAGAAGAGGACGAGGAGCTGTGCAGCGACGAGCTCACGGTGGGGCGGAGGAACGACGGCAACGGCTTGTCGGAAGCCGCAGCCGAGCGGCCCGTGGACGGGCGCGACGGGTCGGAGCTGCGCGGGCTCGACGGTGGCCTGCCGGCCCCGCTCTTGCTTCTTGGGCGCGTGCCGTCGCTCGACCGCGGCGACGGCCGTGTGGCCATGGGCGGCTGCTTCCGCTGCATAACAAAACGAAGCCGAGAGATTTGTCAGTTGTTTGTTGGAGCTTACTGCACGCTAACACGCATTTAGCCTGCTAATGCATGGCAGGATGAACATCGATTTGGGAGATTTCTAGTTTCTCAGCTCTGATTTTGTATATGGTTGACCTTGAGATGTTTCTCAACAACATGCATGCCATGTTTCCCTTTTTTTTGTGTATTTTCTCTCTTCACCGTTGTCTCTGTGACAAACGCTCCTGCCACGTTGTAGAACGAGCATTTGATGTTTTCTATTTAAAGGAAAAAAGTAATCTTTTGATTTGATGTCCATCTGCTCTCCAACATTGTCAAACCATTTCCACTCAAATTCAATCTATTGCACATGTAGACTACAATATTCTGTCTGAACTTTTGCTTGATTACCAAAAAAAAAAAACTGTTTGAACTTTGATCTACTGCAAATGTTTGGGTGTCGCCCTATTCTCTCATTTATTTGGGTGCAAATGTTTTATGATGATTCTTTTCATAAAAAAAACCAAGAAGGAATCATATTTTGTTCCACAAGCCGAAATACACGGTCAAGTTTCTCTTTTTTTTGTGATAATTTTCTTCGTTATGTCAAATAGGCAGGGGAGTTCTTTCGATTCTGTTGGAGAAAATGACTGCAACGGTTAAAGAAAAAAAAAGGCAGCAGAAAAAGTAATCCAGTTTGATGTTCTAATAATGTTTCTTGCCTAACTTTTTCTTTTTTTTGCGAATTTGTGTAACTCTAAAGCCAGACATGATATAGTAGCATGATAACATTAGATACGATAACGCATACCTGGAATAAGAACAAAGATGACGACAGCATACCTGGAACCCGATGAGATCAATTCATGGTTGCTTTCTCAACCGCAGGAATAATGAAGAATACGTCATACTAATCTAGTCTGGTTGGCATTGCGTGTCTCGAAACGAAGAGGAGTGGAGAAAGCGTCGTACCTTTGTAACCTTGAAACGGCCAAGAATGGCGTGGCGCGGGGGGAACGGGGGAGGGGAGCGAGGAGAGGAGGGCAACAAAGATGAGAAAAAGCCGGGCAATAGAGGAACCCCATGTTTGCAAACAGAACTTGTCAAATCCGTAGTTTAGAACTGTTTGGGCCGGCTACTAGTTGACACCTGGTGAAGCATCCGTCTCTCCAGCAGTTGCTCTCCGTTTGGCTATTTTTACACACCTCGATCTTTATCCATAGGGGGCTCCAAAAGAACTTTTTTCATATGTTGTTCACCTTCTCTGCCTTTCTGGACTGTAGGCATGCTAGTTGAGTTTTCAGGTCAAAATGGATTGCAGTTAGGTATTTGGTCATCTGTGGGGGTGCTTATGCCTAGTTTAGCTAGGTATTGCAACCGCTTTTGTGTGATTTTCGCTCGGTTTTCCATAATTAAATTAACTGAGCATTGTTCGGTTTGGCCTCATTTCCCTTACTATGAGGTAACTTCTTCTTAAATAATGCGGCAGTGCTCCAGCCTTTAGTTTAAACAAAAACAAAATGGATGATGCAAGGATGAATTTAGCAGCAAAAGTTCGATGTTGTTCCAGGAGATTTGTTTTTCTTCACTTTACTAAAGTTTGTGGCAAATTCGGGTGGAAAAAAGGTTCAGGAGCAAACTTTGATCAAGTTTTCAATTTTGGTAGGTCAAACTTTCACATGGAAGTGGTTGATCACTTGCGTTTCAGTTTTTATTTGAGGTACTAATTAACGGCTCCATGCATTCATGGTTATTTTATTCCTCGTTTAAAAAAAAAATCTTTGGCTCTCATGGACGTAGTTTCCAGGTTTTGGACTAGCATGGGCCGGTTGGGCCAGATGATTGAGCCGCACCACCAGATTGGGCTCTCATCGAGGTGGGAGGAGATCCACAAGAATGCATTCATTCATTGGTTATTCTCCCGCTCGATTGGGCCATTTCTCTGCCAAGCCCCATTATTGCTTCTCGGCCTGTCTCCTCAGCGTCCTCCCACGACGCCCAAGCAAGGCCGTAGAGGGACGCCGAAGGCCGAACTCGACGACACCAGACACGCGCGCCCCGGCCGTTGTTCCCCCGTTCGGGCGTTCCCTTGTTGTTGGCACGGCACGGCAGGGGCGAGGATTCCAATCTCCTCGCTCTCAGGAGGCGAAACCAAACCAAACAGAAAGGAGGATCCGCACGCGCTCGTTGACTCCACTCCAACCGATGCTGCTGCTGTAGCTGTACTGGTGGTGTCCAGCGCGACCCTCCCTCGCAAGCTGGGTACGCCTACTTTTGATCTGGCGGTAGCCAACAGCCGAAAGAAAGACGCACACGCACTCCATCCATCCATCCATCCATCGGGTCGCTTGCCGCCGTGGCTCGTACGTACCCACCGGCAAGTACGACGCCTCCATCACCCCCGCCGGGGCTCCGTCGTTGCCGCGTGGGCGCGCGCACCCAACGACACGCACGCACCCTTTGGGCGTCGTTGCTCTCGGCAGCCGGCACCGGCACTACCCGCACGGCCCAGCGCATCGGGGTTGCTTCGGTCCCGGCGGTCATCGTGACTAAAAGTCTAAAACAAGAGTATCTGGACGCGCACGCACATAACCTGCATGCATGATTCACGCTGCGGGATTGTTGGGTAGTCTGCCAATCTGGCTACGGCTTGTTTATCGCCACGCCCGGGCTCGCATCGATCGCGTCCTCCATGCTTTCTTTGTCTGCCACCACCGGGGGGGGATGCAATGCAATGCCGCAGCAAGCGGCAATCCAATCATACCCTGCAACCGGACGCGTTCGGCTGTCAGGCAAAAGCTGTTGCATCATTGAGTTGAGCTCCAAGCAAAGTCCCCGTGGATTCTTGCAGTTCCATTGAAGAATTCTGAATTCGACGACGACAGCTAATATAATGGCCTGTTAGTTCAGGTTCAGGTAAGCGCGCGACAAGGATTAGTGGACAGATGCCGTTGCCGTTGCATGATGATTGGCCTCGGACCAACGGACGCCAGGTAATGACATGCTGCTCGCTCATCGTCCATCATGGTCATGCTCGTCTAGTGGCACGGATAACTGACGACGTCCAACCACCTCTATCTGCATCATCGTCAGATATTCAGATTCAGAGCGAGCTAGTATTTTGTTTTGTCAGCATAACACCCAACACTTTGGGTAATTAAGCAGAGATTCCTCGCATGATTTCTTTGATTGGCAATGCCATGCAAAACTGCCTGAATGAAGTTTCTTGAGCCCTGAAGAATCAACCAATGTTCTAGCTGGAAAAAAAAAAGATGCAAAACTGTAGCATAACTTTGGTGGCGGGGAAGGAGGGGGTCCAATTCCTTGCAAAAAGCTGGTTGTTCCGTTTCGAGACAAGAAGCAATCATGGCCAAAGGCAAAGGACTACGCACTAGATGCTCCCTTTCACCAAAGGAAGGCACAACCAAAAGCCACAGGATGTGACAAAGACGGAGGCAAAGGAGACAGACGGCTTTGGCCTCACACAGGAGGAGGATTGCAGAATTCCAAACAAAGGCTTCAGTCACCATAGATTACGGCATGTCAGAAGAGAACCTCTTAGTTGCCTAGAATGCACATGCACACAAGATGATGGAAACTGTTGCAAGGATTAATGAATCATCAAAGATTATAAACAGAGAGACAGACAGCGTGAAGAACAAAGATTCCTTTGATGGATTAACATAAAAGATCTTTGCGGCCACTATGAATAACATAGTGCATGCCGTCATCCAGAACTCGGCTTACCTGGCCGGCCATTAGTCCTCCACCTCTCTTTCTCTCTCTCTCTATCTCCTCTTTAATGTGTTATTTGTTTGACGTATATGTCCACATACACGCTGCAAAACACACACACACACACAAATAAGTGTACACGCGTGCTACAGACATGCATGGAGCTTCCCCCTTTGGCGCCGTTACAAAGTGGATCCACTTTGTCAGGCTGTATGCCTCAATGCCTCTATGTTTCTTTGTTTAGTTCTTTTTCAATTAAGTATTTCGAAAAAAAAGTTCTTTTTTCAATTAAAAAAGCATAGAACTTATAATAAGGACACGGTTGCTGGTGCTGATTTGGTCCGACACTTGTCCCGGTATTGTGCATGAGCTACCTACTCCATGTATCATTTTTCTTTTCCATTTCATTTCGTCTAATTTGCAACTGCCATAGCAACTCACGTTCACAAGCTCTGTTTCGACCTAACCCTTCTGTCTTTCTTTTTAAAAAGGACAAAACCTAACCCTTTCTTTTCGGTATCTACTTAACTCTGTTGATATGCTTTGATTAAGAAGCTTATTTATATGTGTTAGCCTGTCATTCGAGCAGCTTGAATGTTTTAATCGAAATGATCCCAATATTTAAGCACCCCTTTGCAGTTGGTAGTTTGTACTTGCCGCTGGTCCCAGTTCCTTATTGGTCAAAAAATGACAAAGAAAAGGAGTTAACTCCTCACATCACCAGACCATCAATCACCAAATAAGCACCCTTGAAGCATACATAATCACAAAACCATATATATTTTTCCATTCCTATATCAAGAAGCAGGCTTGTACCAGAAACCTGCTATTCTTTTATTCTGAAAGGCACTGTTTACCACTGTCTAATGGATTCTAGAGGAAAGATTAAGGCGAGATTAGGACTTGAACAAGCCATGCATCTGTTTCATTTGAGAAAGGAGCAACTCATCTCATGTTAACCTACCTACTCATCTTTCTAACCAAGATTAACAGGAATTATATCCCATCTACATTGAACGATGAGGTGGATTAGGCACCTTATTAACAAAACAAACGCTAAGTATATTTAAACAAGAAAAAAGCCCATGTATTCAACCTTGAGCTATAGCCTTGATCTGTTTTTCAACCTTAAACTTGAAAAGGGTGTTCATTTTGTACCCTCGAACTACCAATTTTTTTTTCAATTTGCAACCCTAGGATGGTTTTATGAGTAGTTTTGGCATGCTCTTCTCCATGATACCTAGTTTTGGCATACAATCTAGTAGTTGCATGCTAATGAGGAAATGTTTGCAGCATCTCTGTGAGTTTGGAACAAGTTTTTTTGTTAATGCAGAGCAATCTCCAAATGGCCGACATCCTTTCCCTGCTCCTGCTTTCGAATCTTTCTGATGGAGCATTGCATTCTCTATCTAAAATTTGATCCATAGCCGATGATGGATGACAGGCCCCTTCAAAAGGACGGAAAATGATGGATGGGGCCAAGAAAGCTACTCCTACCATCTTTCAAAATTCCAATTAGAACTCAATCTTTTTCTTAAACAATTAAGTTTTCCTTTCCGACTTTACTTTAAACTGAAAGAAATTTCAAACGGATAAGTCACGGAAAAACCTTGCTCTGTCATTTTTTTTTGATAAAGGATTGCTTTGTCGATTGGTTTCTTCTGCTGAAATTTCCAACCGGCGGCGGCGGCCGGCGTTTAACCCGTGCTCGCGCCGACGCGGACAACCGGGTCCTCGTCCCCCCCCCACGAATCTCAACGGCGGCTGATCTCTACCTGACCGTGCGCGTGAGCCGCCCAGGCCCCCGGGTGAGTCACGGGCACCCACCGGTGAGTCCACGACGACGACGCGTGCGCCGGTGCGGCCCAGTCAGCGCCGCCACGTGGGGGCGAGACCGAGACGGGGCTTCGCTAACCCGCCGAGGGATCATCACGCCTCACGCGCTCACTCTGCGTGACGGCGACCCGACCCGCTAAGGCCGCTAAATAAATCCGCCTCGGATCTGACCAAATCGTCCCTTCGTTTGCTCGCCGTCTTGTCCGGCTTCCATTTCCTCCCGCGAGGGAACGAAAGGAGAAAAGGGGGAGACGCCGCCGCCGCTTCCGCTTCCGCGAGGTACGGCCATGGCTGACTTTGATTTGATGGGGGAGGGAGGAGTTCTAGAATTCGGAATCCTCTGATCGTTTCCTTGTTTGGTATGTTTGAATTTGGGGGGGGGGGGGGGGGGGGGGGGTTTGGAATTAAGAAGTCGTACAGGCCTGCTCTCTGTCTCTTTTTTTTTTCAAATGATTTGTGAATATATGTCGATTTCGATTCGAAGGTTGGGCATGGATTGGTTGATGCTCTGGTGCGGCTCGTTTCGACCTTGGATTGGTGTGCTCAGTTGTGTTCTTCCCTCTTTTTTCTTCCTAGTTTGGTATACCTGTTTGGTATGTAGGGAGGTTTTCTCTCCGAATATCAGAACTCAGAAGTAATCAACATGTGTCTGAGTTCAGTGGTAGAGCTGCGGGATGAAATTTAGTGGGCACCATCCTCTTGAAATTATTCAGAAGCCACTGCATTCAATCCGCCATGGAGGAATTTCGATAGTGCCATGCATATTTTTCTTTGAACTGGATGGAATACGCAGTGCCATATGTTAGAATTTCTTTCCGTTGGTGGATGGATGTTCATTATAGAATATATTTTTTTAAGAACCTGAAAGGAATTGCTTAGCATGGGATGCTAGATAGGTGAATGATGTTTCCACATGCTATCATGATCAATGGCCCAAGTGTTTTATTCAGCGTGTGGTCCCAAGAAATGCCTCTCGTTCGGCGTATACTGTATCACACTCTAACTGTAACTTCTACGGGTCTTTTGCGTGATATTGATGTGGTAATTTCATTCCTCTGAAAGGAAGGAGCCAGACAAGATCACAAGAGTACTATAGCACACAGATAATGTCCCCTTGTCCGTTTTGCTGTGGACAAAACTTTGTGATGTCGATTAACTTTTTGCTCTTAAAGGTGAAGAACAAATATGGTAATGATCAAAGATGCTGAGCTTGCTATATTGCTACAATGCACTAAATTTGTAGGATCGCACGATCATGGTAAATATAACTATCAAGGGGTGATGATGAATTTTGTTTTTTAAAAAATGGACTGATGGTGAATATTCTTAACTAACAGTAGGCCCAAAGTTGGTTGTTGCTATTGGAGATTGGTAACATTGCCTTCTCTACTGTTACTTTGCTGAACCGCATTGCGCTTATTCTTGTTTTTTTTCCAGTATGTCTTGCATGTGTGTATTCATATCATCTTGACCCTATTGTCCATTGCTAACCATTACCAAATTTGTGTTGCAGAATTCTAGCAAAAGTCTTCTGGAGAATAATACACCTCTGCATTGTGCTGCATTTTGGTATGGACGAATCTTCCAGTAGGTCCGCTGCCCCAATTGGGTTTCTTAGAAGAGGCTCTGGCATTTCCTTGAGAAATCAAAGCAATGAGGATAGGCCAAGCCAATACAACAATAGGCCAGGGAAGAGTACAAATCTCAATCCTGTGAAAGCCCGATTCACTGAAAATAAGGAGAAGCCAAGGTATTTACAGGGTCCATTCCATTCATCAGGCTCCAAGGCCTCATCTGTGAGCTCTTCAAAAGCTCCTGTTAGAAAATATCACGATGAAAGGCAAAAAAGGCCCTTTTTGGCAGAGGCAGACATTGCTGAAAGCAGCAACGGAAGAACTGAAGTCAGACGTCTACAATGTGGCAAGAAAGCTGTTGCTAATGAACATAGGCATCCATACACACAGAAGGGTACATCAGGAGGTTCGTCATCCTCAACATTTACTGAAGGAGGCTTGCCAGAAGAACATGATCTTGGAGTTTTAGACTTTTCTGTTTCTTCAAGGAGTTCTGCACGTACTATTGATTCTGGAAATACTGCATTGAGTGGTATGGAACATAGGCAAAAGGATAGAGAAGAATTGAGTTCAGGTAGACCTCAAGGTGCTTCCACTTTTGTTAATCGGCGTACTGTACCTCAAAGTTTCACCACTGGTGCCAAGTTATCAAGTGCCCCTGGTACCACCAGTACTGCACTGCAGAGACGTGGTCTAAAAAGCCTTGGTTGCACTTCAATATCTGATGTTTTGCCTTCAGGTTGTTCTTCTTCTGATTCTGTTCACAATAGGAGGGTTGAAGTTACTAAGAAGAGAACTTCAGATGCAGGAAGTTCTTCAAGATCAAGGGGAATAAATGAACAATCTAATTTAGGTCAGCCACGTGCTAGTTTGCCTAGACCTAGAGCTGCTGAACAATCAGCAAGGACCAATAGCACAAGTGTTCAGGATTCCACAGATTCAGTAAGGACTAGACGACCTTCTACTCTGCGTGCCAGGGAGAGGATGCCGGGTGAAAGAGAGGACGGTGTATTTGCTCTTCGTGAGACTGTTACGAGGGTTCGTCGTCCAGAAAGAGGTCATTTTCCCACGGATGACATTTCCCCACAGAGACTAGCAAGACCCTTTTATGGAGAATTGCCTCATGCAGTTTATTCATCTAATCGTCAAGGCTCAAGTAGTCGGACAGCAAGGAGGAGGTCTCCTTCTCATCCTGAAGAAAGGCCTCAACAAATGTTCCACGGTCTTTTTGGGGAGAGAGATGGCTACAGACACATAAACATGGAAGGAATTGCAGAGGTTGGTTTGTATTACTTTTTAAATGCATTTTCTGAGTTGTTAATTTTCATTTGCAATGAAATTGATTCAAGCTATGTGCATTTTTTTTTGTGATGTAGTAGTAATTGTGATATCTGCAATGTTTACTCTCTGTAGGTGTTGCTAGCATTGGATAGGATTGAACATGATGATGATTTGACTTACGAGGTTCGTCCTTTACCTTGATATCCATTTCTTTCTTCTTTTACTAACTTTGCACTGAGATGTGTTCTGAACAAAAAAAAATGGCAGCAATTGCTGGTGTTGGAAACTAATCTTCTTCTGAGTGGCCTTGGCTTGCATGATCAGCACCAAGATATGAGATTGGATATCGACAATATGTCGTATGAGGTATTACTTGCAACTTGTTGTCTCCATTGTTTGTCTGATTCAATATCCTTAGGAAAAATTTAAATATTTTTGGTTCGTTGGTATGTAATCTGTCTCCCTTTGTTTTCTCTTTCAGGAACTACTAGCTTTGGAAGAGCATATTGGCTCAGTGAGTACTGCCCTTACTGAGGAGCAATTTGCCAAGTGTATCAACCAAAGTGTGTACGAAGCAAGAAATTCAGATAGAGATGGGAACAACATTGAAGTAGATGATGTCAAATGTAGCATATGTCAGGTATTGCTTTGCTCAAGTATTTTTAGTGTTCAATCATGGTTCTAAATTCTGATGAAAAATTGATATTGTAACTTGAGTACTTGACGGTATACTTCTTGTGTTCAACCAATTTCCTGGGGGAAGACATGCACTGCATTAGTGCCTTGTCTGACAAATGGCAAAGCATAGGCTAACTGGAAGGGGAACTATGTACTTATGAATTGGAATTACATAGGTTGCACACAAAGCAAAAGAACACAAGTATCATGCTGTGGAAGTTTGTGTCTAGGATTCATGTCTCCCCCCATTCTAAAGCTTCTATGTGTTCCAATTAAGAAAACGAATACATATCTATGTACTTTGCCTTTTGACATGTAATGTTCCTTAGCCATTGCTTATTTAAGATAAACAACTATCTACCTGGACCCTAGATGATTATTGTTTTCTGCATCCTGTACTTCTGAGTAACACCGACTTAATGTTCCAGGAGGAATACGTTGAAGGAGAAGAGATTGGTAGGATGCAATGTGAACATCAGTACCATGTGTGCTGCATTCACGAATGGCTAAGGCAGAAGAACTGGTGTCCAATATGCAAAGCTTCAGCAATACCATCAGAGGTGGACAAGGGAGACGCGTGAATCTTTTCTCAAACTCGTAAATAGTGCGGATTTGTTAGTAGACACTGTAGATGCTGACGAAGTTCACTCCAATTTGTGAATATGATAGATCCTCCCTCTCCTGTACATTTTGTTACTGCATCTTTCCTCTTCATAGCACATCCTCGATAGTAGTATGGTCAGAAACTAGAAAATAATGGGAGTTCTCCCTGTTCTTAAGAAATGGTTCTCCTTGATTGAAATGTTTGGCACAAAAACATTCCTGCTGAAAGGAGATGTGTTCATGATTGTATAAGTGGCTACTGTGATGGCTGTAAAACTTGTGGGGAGTAGAACAATGGCAAAGTGCATCTCAGCCCTCAAAATAATCTGTAGATACTGGTGCAGTAGCGGTGCTGAGAAATTTTCTGGGCAACACTTCTTGTTCTCCACTTTGCTTGCACTATACTGCTGACTACAGACTAGTTTCTTCAGTCTGTCACTCGTATTCCTACTACTCTTGTGAACTTGGATACCGTTCCTTGCTGCGCTGCCTGGATATGTGGTATTCTTTCTGGTTGATATTCATATATCTTATCTCCCATGATGTTCTGCGCAAACTACTATGTTAGGTTTTTCTACTAGATAAAACTGCACCATAGACTGATTTGCTGTGTTGGTCTCAAAGGAATTCGAGCACAACAGGTGGATCTTGAAAACCATCAGTCTCTCTCTCCTTACAACAGAGTAGGGCTCCCTTTTTATAGTGACCCGTGAGCCACTTTACATTTTGAAAATGTTCTTTCTCATCTGCTACATTACTATAATATGTCGTACATAAAGGTTATTGGGGTAACGTGTACAAATTGAATTCTCCTACGTGGTCACGCTTCTCACGCCTTCATGTAATCATGCTTGTCACGCTTTCATGTAGTCACGCTTGTCATGCCTTCATGTAGTCACGCTTCTCACGTCTTTGTCTTCTTTTAACCTCAGGACTTCTTCTCCGCGTTGGATTAAGCTTCTAACCGCCAACCTCGAGCTGGGAAAAACCCTTAGCCTCGTGCCTTCATCCTTGGTCTAGGAGAGATGCTTAACCTCGGGATGCTTGGTCCAGTTCCTGTCCTGAGTTAAAAGTAGAGTCGAAAACTCGGTGTTCAATACTAGCTTCGAACACTCGAAGGTAAGTTAAATTGCAGCATAGTTATAAACCAATAGTTGTTAGCTTCGAAATCTCAAAATAGCAGAGAGGATGCGAGGTTAGGTAAGTTTTAGTTAGTCCATAACGGGTGAGGTTAACGAGTTTCTGCCTACTGACGGTCCTCGAGGTTGAGTAGTTTTTGGGCGGTCCCCAACAGTAGCCCATCGTGGGTGAGGGTCGACTCCGACGGGCTGAACCTGCGACAAAGCGGAGTCGACCCTCACCTGCGATAAAGGATCGCTCTACCAAAAAAGTCACCCTCGAGCGTCGGAGGAGAGATGAGCCAATGGTTACTTTCTGTGCCTTACGTGTCGACTTTTGATTGGTTGATGCTTCGGCTTTGGTTCGAGGTTCAAGATGCCCGTTCGCGCCCGTTAGCACACCTATAGAAGGCGGGAGGGGGGGTGCAAGTTGCCTTGGATTACCCTCGCGCCTTGTTGTTACTTTGCGCGCTGCCTGCTTGGTGCTTTAAGATTCGTGCTTGTTCTACTATTTTCCTTGATCTTCAAAGCTTCCAAGGTATTGATGTTGTCTAAATTTTTCATTCTTGCTTAATTCTTGTTTTATTATTTCGTTTTGATTTTCTGCTTGTGTGTTTTTCAATTGGCTCGGATTATGCAAACTGCAAGGTTGATGTCTTCCAAAGAACAAGCAGAGAAAACAAGGTTGTGTGACAACGCTGCTGAGGGACAAGGGTCTGGCGAGGCTGGTGAAGTTTTGGTTTCTTCTGATTTTGAGAGTGGGGAGGATCTTTCAAACGTAGAAGCTGACCCATCGGAATTAATGACTGGCAAGGACGAGTACCCTCCTACCTTGCACTTCGGACGATCATTGGCTTCGCAGACCACTATTGACTTCTATGTCAACAAAGGATACTTTCCCGAGGGTGTTGCTAGGCCTCCTGGTGATGAGCTTGTGCCGAAACCAAGAATTGGCGAGGCTGTGGTATTTAGGAACTTCTTTACCGCTGGTTTGCGGTTTCCCTATGACAAAACATTGCCTGTGATCTTGGAAAGATACAATGCCAAGCTTCACCAGCTTACCCCTAACTCTTTTGTTGCACTTTCCAAATTTTATTAGGTTCAGCGTACTTTCGGAGGTGCCATCGATGTTGATGGGTTTGCGAGGTTATTTGAGCTTCATGTTCAAAACAAAAGGGTGGATTTTGATGATGAGGATGGTGTTTTTGAAACGCAATTTGACTTCTGTATGTTCACGACTCGAAGGAAGAATGAAAGCAGGAAAATTACCAGGGTCGAGCTTTCTTTGGCACAAAAGAATAGATGGGACGACGGCTGGCTCAACTATTGGTTCTATAATAAGATGGATATGTCTGAGACTTCCAGCTATAGTCAGTCGTTTTATCCATTTTTTACCTCATTGTCGCCTTTGGACATTACAACTGCTCCTCCATTTGTAAGGTCAAAAGCTTTTCAAGAATGCGAAGATGCTTTTGTCCTTGCCTCCTCATCAATTGCTAGGTGAGATTTGGTTGAGGAATTTTTGGTGGCTAACATTTGGCCCCTTTCTAGTGGATGGGCGCCAAAGGAAATCGTGATGAAGTCTGTGCCGTGGTACCCTAAGCCAGTTCCTTATCCAATATTTGGATTGAGTTTGTGAGAAGGTGTTAACGCCGGCATTTTTGTTGACGAGGTTGAAAGGCGGGCTGTGGATCTTATTGGACCTTGTCATGCGAGCGAATACTTGTTTGCTCGCAAGTTTGTTACACACGGTCTCTGAGTGAACCGTGTTCTTTCGGAGATGGGTATCGAGGTCGAGGCTTGCACCAAGCCTTGCAAGCCCTCCAAATGGATGCGCAAGGTTGGCATGACTGGCTCAGTTGAAATTGGTGGGAATGGTGGCAAAGGGAAGAAGAAGAAAGCTGATGACTTGGCCTCTAAGCCTGTGAACGAGGTTGGCAAGAAGTCCAAGACCTCCAGCCTCAAGGCTCTTAAAAAGAAAAGCTTGCTCAGCCAAAACTCTTTTGATGATCAACAGCTAGACATCTTTGGCGAGAAACCCGAGGTTGTTAAGAGCTCTATGCCCCCAACTCGCAATCCCGAGGCTACAAAGCCAAAACTCGAGGCTGCCAGTGCTCTTGCTAGTCTGAAGTTGAAGAAAGCTGGCAAAAACATCGGGAAATTATCAGTGCCATTGTTAGTTGGCGGGGCTAGAATTGTCAGCGCCGTGGATGAAGAGGAAAATGAGGGTTTTCTGGATGAGGATTTGTCTCTGGCCTCATCTCAACACCCTGAAGCTAAGACTAAGTCTCCTCTGAAAGAGGTGCAACTCGGGGCTACTGCTGCTGGTAAGACGGACAAGCCTGATCCGGTGCCTGCTGAGCCAGGTAAAAATGTTGTCAAATTTTTGCCTAAGTTAGGCCTTGTCGATTCCATCGGTGCCTCTGTTAAGTTTTTGATGGAATTGCAAAATACTGTTAGCGCAGCTGGAGAGGCGTATAGCGAGCCCCCGTTGCTTCTCAGAGTAGACCCTTTACCCGAGGGTTCCACTTTGCCTCCGTTTGTTATTGGATACAACAAGGCTTTTGGCACCGATATTAAAGAAAAATTGTTATCTATTCATGTGCCCGAGTCAGGTGAGGATGACGACCCTTACAATCCACCACTATTGTGGGTTTTAAGGACTCACTCTGTGCTGTAGATGAGACAGCGAGGGCAGCTTTGGGAGAAGCTAAGGCTGACAATGACGAGGTTCGTGAGGAGGGTATCAAAAAAGAAGAAGAAAAGGATATGGTTCCTCAGGCCTCTACAACGGCTATGTTATCTGTTGAAGATGATGCTCGAGGCAACGCTTTTGATCCTGAGAGTTAGTATTTTGATTGTTTCTTGTCTTGTTTTGTTCTTTGCTCACTTGCTTGCTTATATGGTGTCCTTCGTTTTGACAGAGTATGAGAAATATTTTGGGTGTTTTGACCCCGATCACTTGGCCAGGATAACAGCTACCCTCGGATATAAGGTATTATTTTTGGAACTATTGAGGTTTCTATATTTTTATCAATATGTTCCTTTTTCTTGGTTTTTTATTTGTTTTCATTGCTTCTATTTTTCAGGCTGTAATTGCTGGTAAGGTAGCTGTCGAGAAGCTTAAGGAGAGGGAGAAGGACACACTCAACCACAACACTAGATTTGTGGAACTCAAGACTGAAGTCGCGAGGTTGAGGAAGGAAAATAGTGCCTTAAATCATCTCAAGACTTCACTTTCTGAGGCCAATGCTGACTTGCAGAAGAATAAGGATTTGCTTGTGAAATATGTAGCGATCTCGTTCAGAGGGTGGAGATCTTGGAGAAAAATTCACAAGATAACCTTGGCGTTTTGGAGAAGCTTCAAAGTACTACAGAGGAGGACTCAACAACCATCTCATCTTTGAAGAAGGCCTATGCCGATAAGGATAAAGCTTGTGAAGAAAGAGACATGATGATTCATACACTTGCCAAGAACCTCGAGGAACAGAAAGCTTTCATTGATGGAGCGGAACAGGTGCTAAAGGCCAGGTTTACAGAGATTTGCAATGGGTATAAAGCGACTTTAGCAGAGTTTGACGCTGAACGTCTTCCTTTCCCCACCGATAAGGGTGCAAAGTAAATGTTCAATTGGATGGACCAGGAGTTCGAGTATTTGCTTGGGGTTATAACTGGAACTAACGACTATGCTACCTCGTTTTGCATCGAGGGCATGCTCAAACTGCTGGAGAATGAGGGTTGTTGTGACTTTCTCAAGTTTGGGGCACGTAGTTATCAGTTTCCTTTAGCCTCGGAGCTTGAAGAACAGGAAATGTCTAAGAATATTAGAGTTGTGAAGAGAAATTTTTATAAACAACTTTAGGCTGCTTCTAGGTGCGACCATGCGAGGCTAGTTGCCCAAGATCATCTTGTGAAGGTTTGGGCTCTTTATCTTGTTTGTTTTGGTCTTATATTTTCTCTGCTTTTTTCTAACCGATATTATTTTGCTTTTGAACAGGCCAAGGGAGAGGGCTCAAGGGATGAAGGTGAAGCTAATGGATCTGGGCGACATGAGGAATAGTGCTTGAAGCTATAAATGAAAAACTTGACTATTGTAGTGTTTTAATGAAATCAAACACTTGGTGCCTGTAAAATTTGGCGGTTGTAAACTTTTAGTGTAAATAATGGCTTGTTTAACCTTATCTGTCTTAACGTTGCTAACTATTTGTGCTTTTATCTTGTTTTTGTTTCATATACTATCCCTTGTGAAAGTTTTTGCTTTGAGGTTGGTTCTATGTTTGGCTCGAGAGTTTGTTATGCAACAAAAACTATTCTTGGATTTTTAGCAAAACTCATAGCATAAACGAATGAGCACCATTTTCCTTTTTTGAAAAAACATCACCCTCCCTATTCCTTTGTGCGAGGTTTTGCGTAGGTAGCTAAAGCTTTCTGATGCTTGTTTGTAGTAAAAGTTTTTTTTTGTAAATTTTCATGTAAAGGGATGAAGAGCTTTTTTGTTAAAAAAATATCACCCCCCCTTTCATTCCTTTGCGTGAAGAATGTTGGTTGGTGTCTTTCTAATTAAAGGTTAAGTTATAGCTTGGGTAACCTGGAGATAAGTTGATAAAAACTTATTCTCAAGTTTTGTTGACTTAAAAATCTAACGTAAGGTTGGGTCGAAGTCGCAACTCTTGGTTGCTTCGACCGTAGAGCTTTTGGATCTTCGAGGTTAGAGTGTTTTTATAAAAATTGATTTCGTGACACTTGTTAACCCGTGAGGTTGGATAGAATTTATTCGTCGCTTATGGGAGTGAGGTTTGAATGCTTGCATTTTATTGTTGGTTTTGTCTCCTGCTTGAACGGAAACACAATTTTTTGTCTTATAGAAACAAGCGAGGTTCTGCAACTTGTTGTTGCTTCACTATGGTATTTGCGCAAAAAATGCAAGTCCTTGCGCAGTAAAGCAAGTTTTCGTCGCACGGAAATGCGAGGTTCCGCAACTTGTTGTTCCTTTATTGTAGATCTTGCGCAGAGATGCAAGTTTTCATCGCACAGAAATGCGAGGTTCCGTAACTTGTTGTTGCTTTACTGTAGATCTTGCACAGAAATGGAAGTTTTCATCGCATAGAAATGCGAGGTTCTGCAACTTGTTGTTGCTTATAAATGCATGTTCTTGCGCGGAAACACAAGTTAGTAGCCTCTTTGAGGCTTGATACTCGCAAGACATAAGGGGAATTGTATTTTATTAAATAGTAAAAGGTTTACATGGATCCGTCATGTTAAAAACCTCACCTCCAGTGCGGAGCCCCCCTAGCAAGGAAAAGAGTACGGTTCGTTTGCGAAAAGTAAATACGATAAAGTAAATTTGGTGCCCTCGACATTGTTTATAGATTCACAAGCCGAAGGCTTTGCTAAATGTAACGACTAAGGGTAGTATTTGTGTAAGTTGTCCACATTCCATGTATGTGGCAACTCTGCTCCAAGCTGGTCTGCGAGGTAAAAGGATCCTGACCTGTTGCTTCGAGTGACAACATATGGCCCTTCCCAAGTTTCTTGCAACCTTTTGAGGTTCTCCCAGTTTTTTCTCTTCTTGATGACCAGGTCTCCCACCTTAATTTCTTTTTCGACCACTTTCTTATCTCTCCACTTTCTCGTCTCCTTTTGATACTTGTCAAGGTTTTCTGCTGCTTGTAGTATGTCAAGCTCTATCATGTCTTTTTTGATTTTTTTTCATTATCTGAGTTAACCTCGATCTTCAGCACTCTTAGGCTTTCATTCTTGATTTCTTCAGGCGTCTTTGCCTCAGAGCCAAATAAAAGACAAAAAGGTGTAAAACCTGTTGCTCTTGATGCTGTGGTGTTGTGGGACCATATTGCCCTCGGGAGCTCGTCTACCCATTTTCCTTTCTTTTGATCAAATAGAAATTTTTTGATGCTTGAAAAGATTATGCTGTTTGTTGTTTCTACAGTTCCATTTGATTGAGGATGATATACCGAGGAAAATTTAACTTTAGTGCCTACACTTGCATAGAATTCCTTGAAATCATTGCAGTCAAATTGCTTGCCATTGTCCACTATTAGTTCTTTAGGAACTCTGAATCTGTAGATGATGTTTTGCCAAAAGAACTTTTGCACAGAGCTCGAGGTTATATTTGCTAATGGCTTAGCTTCGATCCACTTGGTGAAGTAGTCGACTGCCACCACCGCGAATTTGCAGTTGCCTTGAGCGGTTGGTAGTGGTCCTACCAAGTCCATGCCCCATCTTTGCAGCAGCCAAGTTGGCGGTATGAGTTGTACTAGAAGTGAGGGTGCCATTTGTTGATTGGCTGTTTTCTGGCAAGCCTCTTAACTTCTTACCAAGCTTCGAGCATCGAGGATTGTAATAGGCCTGTAGAAACCTTGTCTTATGGCTTTGCCCACCAAGGCTTTGGTTCCAATGTGTGAACCACAAAAACCACTATGAATTTCAACTAGCAAATTCTTTTCCGTTTTTTACGGTTATGCACCTTAGCCAAGGAGATGAAATTTCGGATTTGTACAGCTCTCCATTGACTATTGCGTAGCCCCTGGCCCTTTGCTTCATTTTGCTTAACTCAGCTTCATCGTGAGGCTCGAAATGTCCCCTGAGATAGGTCATGATTGAAGCCCTCCAGTTAAATCTGGTAATTTCATTCACAACCCTCGAGGCTAGTTCTTTTGTTGATGGCGTACAAATGGCTTCGTAGAATATATCAGGAGGCATAGGTTGATTTTGTGTTGCTGCTTTTGCTAGGGATGTGCTGTACAGTGAATCCCTTGAAGTATTTTTCCATCGCTCTTACCGCAGCCAGGTACTTGATAAGTTCTGGATCTCTAGCCTCGCTATTTTTTTTTTCAACATACTCTTAAATTACTTTTGAGTCCGTCTTTACAATAAATACTTGTTGGCCCAAGATCCTCATTTTTCTTAGCCCCAAGAGCAATGCTTCATATTCGGTGGTATTGTTCATGGAGCTTGCTTCGCTTGTGAAATCAAGCCTTGCAGCGTATCTTATTTTGACGCCCGATGGTGAGGTGATGATAGCGGACACCCCAGCCCTCTTGTCACATCAGGCCCCATCACAATTTATGATCCAAGAGATCTCGATCTCAGTTTGGCTAGCATATGGGGATGTCCAATCTACTATAAAGTCCGCTAGGACTTGAGATTTGATTGCGCATCTTCTTTCAAAGTCCACAACATACTCTGATAACTCTGATGCCCATTTTATTATTCTTCCTGAGGCTTCTCTATTTGTGAAGAGATCGTGAAGCGGCTGATTGGTGACTACCACTATTCTGTGATCCTCGAAGTAATGCCTTAGCTTGCATGCTGCCATGATTAAAGCATAGGCAATTTTTTTCCAACTCTGAGTAGAATAGCTTTGAGCCTGATAGTGCCTCTGATGCGAAGTTCTGATGCGAAGTAAACTGGTGTTTGTTTTAACTTGCCATTGATCTCTTTTTCTTGAACCAAGGTGGTGCTGACTGTTGAGTTCGAGGCTGACAAGTATAGCAGCAAAGGGGATTTTGGTTCGGGCGGGTATAGCTTTGTCATGTTTGTTAAGTAGTCCTTTAGCTGCGTGAAGGATTTGCTCTGTTTCTCCCCCCATTCAAATTTCTTGGAGCTTCGCAACACTTAGAAAAAGGGCAAGCTTTGTTCAGCAGCTTTTGGGATGAACTTGTTGAGAGCTGCAATTCTTCCTGTTAGCTTTTGCACATCTTTTACTGAGGTTGACTCTTTCATGTCGACGAGAGCTTGGATTTTGTTTGGATTAGCTTTGATGCCTTTTGTTGAGACTAGGCATCCCAGAACCTTGCCTCGCTGGATTCCAAATACACATTTTTCTAGGTTCAAGTTTAGATTCGCTGCTCTCAAGTTGGCAAAAGTTTCTACGAGGTCGAGGATGTGATTTTCTCATTTGTCACTTTTTACAACAATGTCATCCACATAAGTCAGGATGTTTCTTCGGAATTGCCTGCATAGGACTATTGCTATCATTCTTGAAAAAGTTTGCTCCGCATTCTTGAGCCCCTCAGGCATTCTCACGAAGCAGTAAGTTCCAAATGGAGTTATGAAACTTGTTTTTTTTGCTCATCTTCCTTCTTCATTCGGACTTGGTGATAGCCTGAGAACATGTCAAGTAGTGACAACATTTTACTATCTGCAGTGTTGTCTACTACTTTGTCAACTCTTTCTAATGGGAAGTCATCTTTTGGGTAGATCTTGTTTAGGTCAGTGAAATCTATATACATTCTTCATTTACTGTTCTTCTTCTTGACTGGTACCGTGTTAGCCAGTCATTCTAGGTACATGACTGGGCGTATAACATTTGCATCAATTAATCTTTGGACCTCTAATTTTACTGCTTGTGATTTTTCTTCTAACATTTTTTGGAGTTTTTATTTTTTTGGTTTCATGCCTTTCTTTATTTCAAGCTCGTGCTCAATTATACCTCTGTCCACCCCTTGCAGGTCACTTGCAAACCAAGCGAAGACATCCTTATTTTTATTTAGGAACTTGATTATCTTTTTCTCTTCTTCGGGCTCGAGCTTAGCCCCTATTATCACAGCTCTGTCTAGAATGCAATCATCTAGCAATACTCGTTTTGTTTCGCCATCAACACTTACTTTCACTTTTTCTTTGTCCCTCTTAGGCTCAACGTACGGTTTTTTTTTCCTGTTGCTCAGCCTCGTCGGGACTTGTTAAATGGTGCACATTTTTTTGGCCCGAAATTGCACCTTTTTCAATGTTCCTAGTAGTTTGCTGATCACCATAAACTGTGATGACCCCTTTCAAGGCTGGGATCTTCATGCACAGAAATAATTGCCTTATTGCTGCGTCAAACTTGTTGATGAACCCTCTGCCAAGGATAGCAAAGTATAGATAGTACATCTCGACAATGTAGGTTTCCAAATGACATCGGAAGCGATATTTTCCCCAAGGCTCTAACTGGCCTTCCCCCGAAGTCAAGCAATGGCACTTCTGCCGGCTCTAGTAGGTGAGGATCGATCTTCATTTCTCTAAATGTATTTGCGAAGATGATGTCTACTGAGCTTCCGTTATCGACTAAAACCTTTCCAATATTCCACCCAACTATGATAGCTTCGATCACCATCGTATTGTTATGTGAGGTTGTCTTTAGTTTGAAATCCTCTTCTATGAAGGAGATGGGCATGTGTGCCCATTGCGGCTTAGCTGGTGGTCCATCGGGGATGATGGTATTTACTTGCCTGAAGTAATTTTGCTTTTGTCTTTTATTTTCGAACTCAAGAGAAGATCCTCCTGCTATTGGCATTATCATGCCGTAGGTGGGTAGGGCGTTTGGACTGGTTTCTGTGTGCTCGAGTTGTGAGGATCCTCCTGATATTGGCAATATCATGCTGTAAGTGGGTAAAGCTTTGGGGTTGTTCTATGTGTTGTTAGGCTTGGCTTTAGGTATTTGGTTGGGTAGGTTTGGTGGGCGTAGTGGTATTTCGTGGAGAGGCTGGGAAGGCGTGAAGCTCGCAGCTTG
Organism: Setaria italica; assembly: GCF_000263155.2. Lineage (NCBI taxonomy): Eukaryota > Viridiplantae > Streptophyta > Magnoliopsida > Poales > Poaceae > Setaria > Setaria italica. Next base: position 36,992,526 of record NC_028453.1, read on the forward strand.
TGAGGCTTGCTGAGTTTGGGGTTGGAACTATGGTGAATGTTGCCACATTATGGCAGGTTGAAAGTTTGCGAGGTTAGTGTTTGTGAAGCATGGCTGTTGTGGCTAAAAAGAAGTATGGTGGATGGTTTTGGGTGCTGCGGCAGCCCTTTTCTCTCCAGCTATTCTTTCAAAGGTCTTTTTTGTTTCTAGGCAAAAGTCAGTTGTATGGTCTAGTTGCTTGCCATGGAAAGTGCAGTAAAACATTCGAGGTTTGTTGTTCTGGTTATTCGGCCTCAAGGGCCCTCTACGTAGGTCTCTTCCTCTTCCGGCGTAACCGCCCCTCTGTCCATTGCCATAATTTGGCGGTTGTTGCTGCTGAGGCTGCCTGTTATGACTTTAATTTTGTTGTTGTGAGGATTGAGCACCCTTGATTGGCAGCACGTGTTGAGTTGGGTATGGGTGTTGATGTTGCGTGTAATTGTACCTCGAGACTTCCTAGTTTTGGTCTTTTTCGACTTGCCTTTGGCGGTTTCTTTCCATCACTCTTTTTCTGTGATCCTCATCCGACCTGCAATACCTTTCCAACTCAGCAAACAAAGCTTCCATGGTTTTTGGCTTCTCTCTTGTTAGATGCGAGGCTGTTGGGCTTGGTGCTAGCCCTCGGATGCAGGCTGCTATGGTCACACTTTCATCCATATTTGGAGTTTGCAACTTTAATTGCACGGATTTTTTGACATAGTTGGCCAGTGGCTCTTTATCTTTCTGGATGCAATGAAATAGGTCGCTCAGGTCTGAAGCTGCCCGATGGAAACCTTGAAAATTTTATATCAGCTTGGTTTTGAGGTCTATCCAGCTGTATTTTGACTGTGGTGGAAGTAGCAAGTATCAGTTCAACGCTGCTCCTTCACAGGCGATGATTAGAGACTTGGCTAAAATCACGTCATCTCCTCCAGCAGATGCTACCGCAGCCTCATAGCTCATTAGGAATTGGCGAGGGTCATTTTGCCCATTGAATTTTGGCAATGTGACTGCCTTGTAAGTTGTAGGCTACGGAGCTGTTTGCAAGCCCAAGGATAATGGAGAGTTTTTGTTAATTGTTATGTATGTATTTATCATCATTGGGGCGTTGTGCCCAACGAGGTTGGGATTTGTGTGCGGGATAGGTGTGTCATTCATGACATGCTATTATCCCAGAAGTGGTGGTTGTGATGGCATGGAGTGCAAGTATTGCAGCTCATCCAGCTCCTGTTGCAATTCTGCTAGCTATTTTCTTACTTCATTTAATTTTGCTATTTTGCTGGTTGTTAGTCATTGTGCCTACAGCTCTTGAGCGAATCTTTCCTTTTCTTTTTTCAGCATTTTGATCTGCTTTAGCATCGAGGCTAACTCTTTCTCCGTCTCCCCAAGTGGATAATTTCGTGTGCTTATTTCTGGTTGTGCTTGGCTCGAGGTCTCCACCTCGGCTCTTTTCTTCTCACTTCTTGTTCTTAAGCTGGCTTTGATTCTTTTTAATTTTTTCAGAGTGTCCGTGTTGTCTTGATCAATAGGAACAAACTGTCTCTCTTGCTCTCTTTGGCCCTCGGTGGTCTTCTTCTTATTTTGTGGTGGCATCGTGGGTTACTTTGTGGCTGAGAATACAATGGGCGCCCTATTGGTCTCAAAGGAATTTGAGCACAACAGGTGGAATGGGAAAGACACTTGTAACTTCTTGAAAACCATCAGTCTTTCTTTACAACAGAGTAGAGCTCCCCTTTTATAGTGACCCGTAAGCCACTTTACATTTCGAAAATGTCCTTTCTCACCTACTACGTTCATAGGATATGCCGTACATAAAGGTCATTGGGGTAACGTGTACAAATTGAATTCTTCTACATGGTCACGCTTCTTACGCCTTCATGTAATCACGCTTGTCACGCCTTCATGTAGTCACGCTTGTCACGCCTTCATGTAGTCACGCTTCTCACGCCTTTACCTTCTTTTAACCTCATGACTTCTTCTCTGCGTTGGATTAAGCTTCAAACCGCCACCCTCGAGCTGGGAAAAACCCTTAGCCTCGTGCCTTCATCCTTGGTCCAGGAGAGATGCTTAACCTCGGGACGCTTGGTCCAGTTCCCGTCCTGAGTAAAAGTAGAGTCGAAAGCTTGGTGTTCAAGACTAGCTTCGAACACTCGAGGGTAAGTTAAATTGCAGCATAGTTATAAACCAATAGTTGTTAGCTTCGAAATCTCAAAATAGCAGAGAGGATGCGAGGTTAGGTAAGTTTTAGTTAGTCCATAACCGGCGAGGTTAACGAGTTTCTACCTACTGACGGTCCTCGAGGTTGAGTAGTTTTTGGGCGGTCCCCAACACGCTGATCTGCTGTTTGCTTTATCATTTCTTTTCTGATCCTGACCTGCACCATAGATGGACGCCAAGGCCTCATAGAGCTTCTCGGCGTAGTTCGCCTCACCCTTGATGTTAGTTTTGACCGAGATAACCCTGACCTCCCGACCGGCCCGGGATCTTTAGAGTGGAGTAGGCATAATGTACGGCAGCCATTTGGAGGCTTTTCATTTGTTTGAGAATTCTTTGGGATTCAAATTTGAAATAGATTTCAAATTTGAGGAGGCTTTGAATTGTAGGTTAAAGATGGAATGCTTTTGGAGGTAGGGGTAGATGATTAGCTCAACCATATGCATACGAGGTTGAGAATTGGGAGGATTGTCCCTATCATATTTCCTGATATTGATATAAATATGCTCCCATATTCCCATATCATAATAAGAAAATAAATGGATACTGTTCATAGAATATTTTCTTAGGAACCCACAGCAATTTCATGACAACTTTATGGCAGATATGCTTTGCTGCCATTCAGGTTGGCCTTATCTAGACGTGTCATTATTCAAAAGAATCCTGCACCATCATTTCCAATTATCTGAGATCTTTGTAGGGTCTTTGGTACGGAATGTAGCACATTATTTTCACATTTATCCTGGCACGTGCGATGATTCATAAGGTTCTCTGGTGTAGCAGAAATTATTTGTAGACGATTTTTTTGTCCTGAAATCCCCTTTTGCAGATCTGCCTGTAGATTTCTAGTACACAAAGTGCCCCCAATTAGCCACATCCACATGACATTAGCTTATAACGGTTTCATGTGACCATGGCATGGCCCTCGCCACATTGTGAAGCAAGTCATGTGCTTTGGTTTGCGAGACGTGCCCCACTAGAGATTAAGAGGGTGTTTGGATACCTTGAGCTAAAGTCTAGTCTATGTCATATCGAATCTTCGGAGGCTAATTATGAGGACTAAATATGAGTTAATTATAAAACTAATTACACATATGGAGGTTAATTCGCGAGATGAATTTATTAAGTCTAATTAATTCATGATTAGCATATGTTTATTGTAGCATTATATTGTCAAATCACGGACTAATTAGGTTTAATAGATTCGTCTCACAAATTAGCCTCCATCTGTACAATTAGTTTTGTAATTAGTCTATGTTTAATATTTATAATTAGTATCTAAACATTCAATGTGACATGAACTTTAGTTCGACTAAAGAACCAAACACCCCCTGAGAACAGCACATCAGCAGATACAGCCCAGCCGAATAAGCAGAGAGACAGGTACTTGCTTGTAGCTTTCTGCAGAAAAGAGCAGGGCATGATCAGATTGATCGTCCTGGCCCTGCATGCCACCTGTTGCAGCAACATCGTCTGGGTTGGTTCTTTGGGATGCGTTAGGAGTCCATGAGTACAAAGGGAAGTGAGAAGTCGACTTTTTTGTTGCATTTAGGTGCTAGACAGGATGTGCGCTAAGACGAGTGATTTTCAGATGAATTTTGCATTGCTAGGTGGGAAGGGATAAGGGCATGAATAGGTACAGGGGCACAATTTGAGCATGGAAATAGGAGTTTGGTAGCTTCAACTTTTCAGAGCTATGGTGCATGTTGTTGGTACTTTATCTATGTCAAGTTGCCAAAATCCCATATATGTTCTTTTTTTAAAAAGTTATTCCTGGTTTCCCAAAACTGAAAATTTTGCTATCTTAGTAGGAACTTCTCAATTCCCTGAATTTTTTTTTACAACGACATGGCTATCTTTTTTGCACAGCCTGTGTAAAACCTGTGTAGGAAATTGCTAGGTTCTGTCTTTTGTAGTCCTGTTCCCAGTTTACTAGCTGATAACCTCAAGCTATAGGTTAAAATGATCATGATGTATGCTTTGGCAGCTTGGTATTGATTTCATAATTTACCAGCCTTGGTGGTTGGATCTATCTGGACCATAGGATTCAATTTATACATGAATTGTACTAATTCTGTAAGGTATGTTGGCCTAAATAGTTATTCAAATTCTTCCTTAAATCACTTGGCATGGTAACCAGCTTAAAATCTTTAGTTGCGACAGCTGCTTTACCTTCAGAAAGCGACTGCACATTTTCGCCAAACAAGGAATGGAATGATAGAATGCAATCCAAAGGCATGCTACTGGCTTCAATAATGTAAACCTAGAAAAGCAGTAGAGTGTGGCAGGCAAGAGGAATTATACTCTATAGCCATATATTTGGGCACTAATTCTTTTCTTGTGTGCTTGACTTGTGGATTCTAATTTACGTTATTTTGCCAAGATAGGGGACCAAACTAAGAGCATGCCTACTGTCAGTGCTTATAAAATCCTCTTCTATATTCAGTTGCTTAGAGCAGGCAGATTTAGCCAAAAAAACGAAAAAAAGAAAAAGGAAAGAAAAAAAACAGTTTCGGACAACCTAAACTGTTTAGTTTAAATGCACTTCAAGACTGAAAATGGATGGTCAAGTATTTAAGGTGATGTGAGATTTGAGGTCCGAGGCCATCTGAAATTTCTGGCCAGATTCATAGAATTTCTGGCCGTCAGGTACACATGCTTCAGCTGGTATTAAAGAGACAATATCAATATTCAATAGCGGTGCCGAATTGCTGATCACATTCATACTGCTGTGTACTTGGTATAAGGTCTCTTGGACCATTCTGAATCTTCCTGTTCAGTATTACTAGTCTTGGAGACATTTGTTCATGGAGCAAAGTTTCAAATATTACTGCCATGTTCGTCAGAAAACTATTTGTTCGACAAATATTACTTCTATAAACTGTGGTGCTTACTATTTATTACTACAGTGTGTGTGCTTCTGTCAGATATGCAGGGGCCTGAAAACAGCCTATGATGTTTGACATATTTCGTTGAGAAACATGAAAAGGATTAGCATCAGAAGATGGGCGTAAAATGCAATGTGGACATGAACAGGAAGGTGACATAGACTTGACTGTGAGCCCTGTGAGACTGTGACCCACCACCGTGCCATGTGAGGCACACTTACTGCTTAGGCTTAAATTTCACTGGTCAGATATAAGGTCAAGATTACCCATGTTGCAGATTGCAACATTCAGTTAATGTGCTCCTTGATGCTAGGCTCCAGAACATCCAAAGGGAGAACCACTTCATCAGTTGGTTGGAAAACAGCAAATTTGGCGGCGGCTCCTCTGCGATTGTGCCATACCAACGCATGAAGGTATGCATTCGGAATCCATCATGCCAATGCCTTGAAACTTCTATTAATTGACCTAGAATAGAAAAGGAGTGGCTCATTGCCGCACATTTCAGATTTGTTGTGTCACAGAATCACATTTTCCAGTCACCTTTTCCTGTTCATCACATGAAAACAGAATCACCATTTCTTTCTCATCAAAACTAAAAGCAGAAACCATCCTCTCCATCAGAGTAGGCATCAACACACCACAGATCACTGTTCCAGATCACTGTTCCTCCTCAGCAACCACCTTAACTCTTGCGCGCTCATCCTCTGAAAGCATCACATGGTTTCCTGAACTGCATTGCATACACACACAGCTCATGCCCGGCTGTATTTATGAGAAACTTGGACCATGCATGCTCTGTCATCAGCCTGGACAGCGTACAGGCGGCTCAACCCTCATTTCTGTTTCTCGTGACTGAGAGCAGCAACTGTCAAAAAGGAAGGTGGGCATATACTTTGATCAACTGGACCAAACAGTAGCATTTACATCGATGTAGTGAGTATGGTACCTTCTTTCTCCTATCACATTCACATGGTAGGCCATGAACTGAAAATATCCTAAGACGTTCTGTATGGATCTCCCTCTTCTTGTTACATGTTTTTTTACTACACAATCAAGGAAAGAATCGGCGGATTAACGAATTCATACACTGTGACTGTGAATCTGTGATCGATGGACTCCGACTTGGCATGGACATGGACATTCACATTCATCTTAACCCTCTACTACCCAGGTATAATGTACGGTGAAGGCAGATCAACCTCGGGCGAAGTGACGAGTAGTGCTAGTTGACCTTGGTGCAGACCCGGCGGATCTCGCCATCGGATCCGGTCTTGACGCCGACGCGGCCGAGCTTGGCCATGGCGGCGACGAAGGCGTCGAAGAAGGCGGTCTGGTTTGCGGCGAAGTAGTTGACGGTGGCGCGGGAGCGGCGGTCGGCGAAGAGGACCTGGTCGGAGGCGAGCAGGCCCTTCATCTGCTGCAGCGTCTGGTAGTAGCCGTTGTCGAACTTGCGCGGCGTCACGGCGTCCAGCATCGCGAACGCCGACGGGCTGTAGTTGAGCGGGCACGTCTGCCGCATCTGCCGCAGGAAGTAGAGGTTCATCGGCGGCCCCGCACCGCCGGCGCCGCCTCGGGAGCCCTTGAACGGGTACAGCCGCCGCACGAACTTGTCGCAGTGCGTCACGCCGATCGTGTGCCCACCTGCATGAGTCGCGCATCGCAAGCACAGCACGTCAGTGACACTGTGGCGGCGTCATCGCTCGATCACCAATCGTGATGGTTGCACTGCTGTGTACAAACGCTGACACAGAACAGTTCAAAGTTTTTACTACGGCCAGGCTGACACCCAGAACGTGTAGCGAGCAGCAGCAATGGACTGACTGACTCCATGGACACGGAAGAACCAAACCAACGGGACCATGCCAAGGGAAAAGCCTGCACGCCGCAGTGAGAAGCTGGGCATGCATACCCAACGCCAGGCTGGAAAGGACATGCGCTTCTACGAGCAACAAATGCTCAGTAGCCCAGTCGCCGGGATCGGAGGCGCAGACGAGACGGAGCCAACGGAGTTATGAGGCACAGCGATCCCGACCGCAGCTGCCAACCGGCCTGCTCGCCGCCGCGTTCGTGACAGGCGACTCGCTAACCACAAGATGGCAATGGCATGGCATGTCGTGAACTCGTGATGCGGACGTGAAGAGGTATATACATATATATAAATAATGCGCGGTGGCGGCGTACCTGAGAGCGCGATCATGTCGGTCTGGGTGAGGCCGTTGGCGGCGAAGAGGGTGTTGAGCTGGTCCAGGTCGAAGCCGGCGCCGGGGAGGCTGTGCTTCACCACGGCGCGCGTGCCCACCTTGCCGTCAAGCCGCCCCAGCTCCACCTGATAGTACGGCCCGCCCGTCTGCACATCCACCAAACAAATCCTCACCGTCAGTAGTACTCAGTAGTCTTGCAGTCAAATCTTCAGTTACTACAAAAACAAAAGGAATTCACATCCAAAGCAGCTTGCAACCTACTCCAACGCAGTACACTCGCTCCCGAATAGCATATGAACATGGGCAGAAATTTCGGCAGAGTTGCTCGGCTCAATCATAACTGACGAGCCCGTATCTCTACTCTACTCTACGAGCGCCGGCGGGCTGGCCGGCCGGCCGGTCTGTCCGTCCAGGGAGGCCGGGGAAACTGCACAGCATCGCCCGGCGGATTAGGTATCGGGTGGCCGTATCTGTCGACCCCGTGCAGCCTCATTTACGGCGCCAAACCGTGTCCGGGGTTCCGTCAGGGAAGGGAATTGAAGAAAGGCCCGCCGGCACCACGAGCAGAGCAGTAACGCGCTCCCCGTCGCGCCATGCCCCGTCCCGGCCGGCTCTGGACCGGCTGCCTTCCCTGCCTGCCCCGAGCGAGTGAATGAATGAGCTGGGACAGCGGAATTCCGACAGGGCGCGGTACCAGCCTACCAGGACCACTCCCAATCCCATGTCTTAGCGCCAAATCTGAATCCAATTTTTCTTTGTTTGAACTCCTCCCCTCCTCTTTGCAGCTCCTGCTTTGTGCTAATCCTGGCTTCCTAACAAAGCATTCAGTCTGCACAGACCTAATCAGCTTCGAGGTTGCTTGGGAGAATCAGGGGAAGACGACGACAGGGGGATGGACTGGACACGGATGGTTGTTGCGGCACAGCTAAGGGTCAGCAGTGCGGACTGGCGCTGCCGCTGCGGCTGCGGAATCCGTCGGCGCCGGGCACGCGCGTGCACACGCGGGCGCAGTGGCCGCCGTACATGTCAGCCTGCCCCTTCCTCATCATGGCTGTCGCCCGGCGGGCGCGCGGCAGCCGAGAACCACTCGAGAGCAGGGGAGAAATTAATTAGCGTGGCGAGGGTGTGCGGTGCGCTAATGGCGTAGGGTTTAAGCGTGAGCTCCCTTCGCTAATCCCACACCGGCCAAAGTGGCATAACCGCCTGGAAAGCAAGCAAGCTTTGTTTGCGCAAACGGCTGGCTCGCCGGTTTCCCTCCCCGTCCCGTTCAGGCGCCGAAAGCGACGGAAAGGGAGACAGCGCCAACGAAATTTCTTTCTACGGGAGTTGGGGTTGGGGTAGAGAGTGCCGGGTGTGCAGTGGGAATTGGGATCGCTGAGTACCTGGGAGACGACGTCGCGGGCGGCGAGGGCGAGGATGTCGGCGCAGGAGACCTTGTTGGCGCACTGCGCGTCGCCGTCGACGGCGGCCTTGGCGCGGGTGATGAGGTCCAGCGCGTCCGGGGACAGCGTCGTGTCGGCGCCGGCGCTGTGCTCGTCGTCGGGGCCCGACAGCAGCACCGACGCGTCGCAGCCCTGCAATCAATCAAGATCGCCGTGCGTCAATCTCGACCGACGCAACAAGTACAGAACGTAGGAATCGACGGACGTGACAGGTGATTGAAGTTACCCTGACGAAGCAGTCGTGGAAGAAGAGGCGGAGCGTGCCCGGCGCGGCGTTGAAGGTCTCCTGCAGCTTCTGGGTGACGGCGCCGCGGACAAGGGTCTCCACGTTGGGGCACGTCGACGCGTAGTAGCTCTGGCTCAGCTGCGCCGCTTGCGCCGCCGCGCACCACGCCGTCGCGGCCATCACTACGACCACCGCAACCATGCTTTGCCGCAACGGCGACGGCGACGGCCTCCACGACCTCATTGCCTCCGAGCTATACTTGTTCCAGCTGCTGCTCTCTCCCTCAATCCGTCTCTCAGCAGCTAGCTCTCGCTAGCCTTCTTCTCCCTCTCACCTCTACCTCTAACACCTATCTGTCTGGCGTTAATGGCCTGCTCGCACAGCCGCAGCCGCTGCCCCGCCTTCTCTTTCTCTCGCTCCGTGCGTGGTGCGGAGCTAACACTGGGTGTTTGCTTTAAGTGAGGAGAGAGGCGGGCGCTTATATAGATGAGCCGAGGCTGACACGAGGCCGATAAGCTGCTGAGTGCTGAGCTCGCGCGCGGCTGGATGGCCCTGTTGCTGTTGGTCTCTTCTTGCCCTTGCCGGGGGAGCGCGCGAGCTGGCTGGCGATGAGAAAAGAAAGGAGCGCCCGGCGGCGGAGAGGTTACTTGCAATGATGGGGACGGACAAGGGAGAGAAGAGAATAAGGCCTCGGCATGGGCCTCCTGGGGACGGGACACGGCACACTCGCTGCTCTTCTCAAGCTAAACAAATGAAACGCCGAGGCGCCCAACTAGCAACGGCTGGCGGCCTCTGCTCCTCACTTTCTCACTGCTTCCTCTGCCGGAAAACTCCAGAGAGGGGTGGTAATGTGCGTGGCTGTTGTCCACGATGTACAGTACAGACATCCATATGCTCGCCCTGATCACCATTAACCTCGAAACCGGAAAACTAAACTCAGTCTCGGCAGCTTGCTTGCTCTGCAGTCCCCTAGCCTCTGCTCGGTACGAGCAGCCAGTATCTGCAGCCAGCTCATTTCCTTCGTTCTCAGCCCGTCTCGGTGTTCTGCACGTTTGTTTAGAGTACCGAAACGGGAGTCCGGCGAGGACAGCGCGAGGTGGTCGCCGAATCAGAAACCCAGGACGGGCGACGTGCGCCGAATCAGCCACGCTCAACCCATAGAGGACATGGCATGTGGGTGCACCCTGCTGGCTTTGCTGCACGTATCGGCAACGCTACAGAGACGTCGCGTCGCGCGCGTGTAGATACGGCCCATGCGCGAGGTGACTCTGGTGAGGCGCCGTGAGAGATGAAGGAACTCGTGGGCGAGCGCGAGCGCGCCGGAGGATGGCGACGGGGAGCGCCCGGGCGAGCCGCGGGAGTCAAAAGCAGGGGGCGCGCGCTCTTTTTGTTTTTTGCTTGCGCATATATTCCCGAAAGATTGCCGGGGGTTTTCTTTAACATTTCCACTAACAAAAGTGGCCGTTGTGGAGCAAATGAAGATACCTTTTTTTTTCTTTTTGCCGGGTTTCGAGGGTCTCCGATGCTAACCGCCGCCCCGGGTGAAGGCATCCGTCCGTGATCCTGCCGAAAGAAGGCACGGCACAGAAATGTTTCTGAGGCTTCAGAGTTCAGAGCATGGAGATTGCTATTTTCTCGCTTCATTGCAGAATAAACGTGCTTTCCTTCCTGAGCAAAGGCCCTACCTGCAACCCTGTTGGGGAATGGAACGCTCAACGCTGCACTGGACGCACGTAATAGTATGCGATCTTGCGCAGTTAGAGCGGGCAGGCGTACGATGCCGGTGCTAGATCCAGTAACTCCGGCCACTGTTCTGTACGGCGAACTGAATTTGCGTACAGGCCGCAGTTCGCCCGTGCAGACAGAGACAACAGAACGCCGTGTTAGGACGGTCCGGAAGCCACCGCAAAATGTCTCCACGTTTCCAAGTCGGCTTCGCACGTCGACGACGTGAAAGGATTGCCGTGCTCCTTCGCATGCTGTGTCCTACAAAGTCAGGCGTAGTGTAAGGTAAGGTAGGCTCCCAAGTCCTACGCGTGCCTGGACTGGATTGCGTTGCCGCGTCTGATCACAAGTGCTTAAAGAATGCTGGTGCTTTGGTAGGAACTAGGAAAGGAGAGAGCCAGAAGGTTCCAAGTGGGGAGAAAGGAAAAGCGCGGTTCTGGTGGTACTCTCTGGCGCTAAGTAACCGGGACGGACTATAAAATTCAGCTTGATCAACCTGTCTGATTTTTTTTTATCAAAAACAAAAACTGTCTGATTCGAACGTTGCGCCTGTGGTTGGCGATTAAAGAACCGCAAGCTTTCACGCTTTAGCGGCGCACGCACGAGTGGGTGCATATGTTTTATCCTCCACGATTTGTTACTGCGCGCTAGCATTCGCGAGGAGATCGAAGAGCATAATGGTCATGTCAGAGTCAGACACGAATCAGCTTGCTTCTGCATCAAAAGACTCTGCACGCATGCGTGGACTCTAATGCACAGTACTACTGTGTTCCGCTCCAAGGTATATGTGCTTCTCCAAACCGGCCAAGGAAACCAGAGTATTCCGCTCGCCGGAAAAAAAGAGAGAAAAAAATTCATTTTACTCCCCTTACTTATCCACTTTGTCCGCTTAACTCCCCGAACAAAGTTTTAGCCTGAACTATTTCATTTGTTCCAATCCACCCCTAATTAAATTTCTCTTTTTTTTCTTCGTGTATGAGTTGAATTTTGAGTTCAGATTTTGTGAGCACATATAAAACATGATGTCTTATGTTAGAAAATTATACTAAGAATTTTTCATAGTTATTTTCATAGGTTAGGAATATTTAATACGAAATTGACCTTAGATATACAAAATTTACAAAAAGTAATCATGAAAAAATTCTAATATATTTTTTTAACATGGAGCATCATGTTATAAGTGAACTGATAAAATTTGAAATTAAAATTCAATTTTTACGTGAAGAAAAAAAAAGAGAAGGGGTAGATTGGATCAAATGAAATAGTTTGTAGGAGTAAAGTGAGTCTAAATTTTACTTAAGGGATTAAGTGGATAAAATAAATATGCGAGGGGAGTAAAATAGACTTTTTCAAAAAAAACAAAAGTTTCGAGCTCCGGGCCGTACCTAACTGGGAATGTGCCTCATCAATTATCATTCCACAGGGCAGCTGCCTTGCTTGCTGCCCTCCAAGTCGGATAGAAGTGCGTGCCAAGCTACGGGAATGATGATGGGGAAAAAGAGCAGGTGACTTATATTCCGTAGAAGAAAAAGCGTGGCAGCAGTACGTGTGAGCTTTCGAGGCCAGTCATCACTCATCAGTGGGCAAGAAAAGAAGCAGAGGCGCAAACGCTTTAACGGCACCTGCTTTGCAAAAGTTTGACAGGAACGCAGTGCATCAGGTCGCTGCTTTGCTTAGCCGTGCTCCCGGTACAGGAGAATGCGAGGGTTATCGCCGGCAGCGGGCTCACGGTGGCGCGATTATCTTATCGGTAAGCGTGTTTGTGGTAGCTGTTAGCTACGCAAAGCGCCGCGCGAGGCGATGGTAATCGGCACACTGACGTAGCTTCAACGGCAAAGTCCGGCGAGCCATGATGAGTTACAGAGCCAGACGACGACAACGATGATTGCGCTCCTCCCGGCTCCGCGCCCACTCGGCGACGGACGACACGACACGGCCTCGGCGGACGGCGACTCGTCGCGCCCGGGAAGGAAATCATGCGATCAGAAATAACCGATTTGACTCCACTCTCGTTCTCACCATCAGTGCAGCAGCCTGTGCAGGGACGGCGACGCCTGATCAGAATCCGATCCAGCCATCACGCGGCCGTAGAAAAAACGCAGCGCTCCAGGTGTGTCGAAAAGACTCTCTCTATTTTTAGGGTGGGTGTCGAAGAGACTTGCGAACAGTGCCACGTACCGAGCTGACTGGGCACGTCTGGGCGCTTCGCGGTGGCAGACAACGTCGCCATGTGAGAACGAACGAACGGTGCCGTGGACGAAACAAACCCCGTCGGCGTCACCGCGAGTCCGCGACCGAATCCCTCTCGAGCGCGCATGTGAGCATTCGCGAGCCGCAAGGCCACGCGAAAACCTTGGGGGTGTCTCGGAGAATTCCCCGGCACGTGAATATTTCCGGTAGAGGGATGGAAGGCCGCCGTGGCGGAGCACGACGCGACAGATGCCGTTGGGCGCATGTGCGCGCGCGTATCTATCTGCTGCCCTGCCCTGGCGTGCGCTCGCGGGTTGCGGCGGTCACGTCCGGATAGGGGAGGCGCGCGGCGCGCCCAATCCGCTCGCGTTTCCCCGTGACCCCGGCGATGAATTCACGATGGATCAATCTGCCGGCTGGCGCCTGGCTGCGCGTACTATGCCGCCCGGCCGGATTGACCAGTGACGCACGCGAAATTTAATTGTCCCCTAGCAAAAGCGGCCAAGGCCGGGCCAGCCGGCGCACCACTGGCACGCACGTCGCGCCCGCAGCGGGTGGAATAGCCCCATGGTTTCGGCTCCCCGGCATGGATGGGTCATCACGGCGGGAGGCGCCGCGCCATGCGCCCACGCCGATGGCTTCGATCTAGCGGTTTGGTAGCGGGTTAGTACCGGCACAGTGGATCACGGATGGTGGGTGCTATAGCGGACACTAAGTCCAAATAGCGAAATTTAAAAATAGTCACAAATTTAGAGTATATATGAATATTAACATCTAGTTTACTTTTAAAAGAGTTAAAAGTTAAAGTATTTAAGTTAGCTATGACATTTGAATGTAAGAATCACAACTAAATAGATATAATTAAGATGTATGAATATATATTAACATTAAATTCTCATATCAATGAATAAGAAATTCATTCGTCATCTCATAATTCTTCATCATTACCTAAATAATCATTTTAAATATTATTATTACTATTTGATTCATATTCATATGTCACTTGAACCATAAATGTAGCGAACATCAGCTTTACATTAGCAATAGCGGCCACAGTGGTAGTTAATAGCGGACGCTAAGTCCAAACATATTATCTTGGGTCCACTAAACTGTAGCGGTACCGCTATCACTATAGCGACCACTGTTGCAGGCGCTCCAGATGCTACTTAGTACCTTAATCGATCGGTCCACCATGGCGGATGGGCGGCACGAGATCTGAAGAAACGGGCGTTGTTTTCGCGGCCACGGCCGCCGCCGGACCACGCCGGCCGTCTTTGCACTGGATTCCCTCGCGCGCACGCGCGGGTGCCTGTGCCTGCCCGTAATCGGTGTGGGTGGGTGCCTTCGTGGCGTCCGGCGTGGCCGTGTCTATCTATCCGGCCCTTTTTTCTCGGATGCGCCCACGCACTCACTAAAAGGAAAAACGCTGCCATCTCTTGAGATTTGCCATTATCCACGTACTCGATCGTGTCCACGAACGCATTCGCCTGGTTAGTTGCTGCAAGCCGGCAACAGTGCAACACCAGCACGCTGTTAGACCCGTGAACTGAAGTTGGTACTGGTGCACAGCTGATCAACAGATGACTACATAACAGAGGAACAGGAGAAGCACCCTGCAGAAAACTGTGCACATCATTTTTGTGCCATCCAATCGTCGCATCCGGCATTATGCGCCACGCACGAGCATAGCTACCCGTGAGCATTCAGCAAATAGTCAAAAAGACTATGTTACTTAACGCCGACCCTGACAACTAATCCAGCCGGTTTCAATTAAGTTGGTGTCCTGATAAGACAACGATCCTGTCACCGAACGTCTTCTTCCAGCGGCGCCGCTGCCGCCTTCGTTGCTTTCCTCGCGCCGCGCCGCGCACAACGCATCGCCGGACCGCGACACGCAACGGGGCACGGGCGCTTAAGCCTACATGCTGCTGCCACCATCGCCCAATCATCCCGTCTCGGTTTCGGATTCGTGTACGGCACCTCTTCCCCAAGTCATCGCTACGTACGCCTGCAGATCCAGTTCCTTGTCCCTGTCGCGGCAGCCAAACCTACGGTCGCGCTCCCTCGTGCATGCGCATCCCCGTCGCGCCCTCTCCGTCGTCCCTTGCTTGCTTCACGGGCGGCGATCGGTGCTCTCACAAACACAAAGCCGGCGCGGACCGGACATTGCGCGGCGCGCGCACGGAAAGCCAAAGCCTCGCTGACGCGTTTTAATGCTGGGCCTCGGGCACACGATGGGCGCGTACGTAAGGTGCATATCTTCACGGATCGACAAGGATGGAGCGGAGGGGCCTTTAGCGGCGCACGTCAAAGCTAGCTATTGCAGAAACACAAGCACGCACGCAGCGGCAAGATATTATCACAGGGTAGGCTGAAAAAAAAGTTTTTATGCAACTCGATAAAACCATTTGCAATTCGATAAATTTAAAGATTAAACTAGAAACAATAACAAATCATAATATAAATAGTTCGAAATATAGCATAAAAAACTTACAATATTATTTGTCTGCTTTGTTTACCCGCCGCTTTTTGAATGACATGAATGTCTTGATTATATCTTCTTCATTCACTTGGAAGAAAATATCCCTCTCAATGAATGTGACTAGACAATCATCCAAAACACTATCACCTAGCTTATTCCTTGACTTTATTTTCACTTTGACCATTGCAGAAAATACCCTTTCAACACTCACTGTTGCCACTCGTAAAAGTAATATCAATTTGAGAAGCAAGTAAACCATATCATACATTTTGTACCTCCGTGTTTGAACAAGTTTAACTGAGAGATCAACGATGATGTCTAGACCCTTGAAGCTATCATCTCGTCGCATGTCATCAATATAATTATCAAATTGCAATTCAAGTTTTAGCAAATCATTGTTGGAGAAGTCCTTAAGATAAAATTCAGCCAATCTGCGTACCTTCTGTGCATCAAACGAAGCAAATGAATTGGAAGGACTGAAGGTTGACATACACGAAAGTAGCTCCATATTGATCTCATCAAACCGATTATCAAGCTCTTGACTAATTTGACCAATGACACCAATATATACTTCTCTTCTAAAATGGTCATCATTTGTTTAGTTTTGGGCACGGGCATACCTTGCTGATTTTCCATACGACACATAATCACCATCCATAGTAGGAATTTTAACATCACATTTAATGCAAAAAGAAGTGACCCTATCAAGGAAGTGGTCCCAACCATCAGACCTTAATTGTTGCATTTTGTTCTTTGCCACATTAACAAGGGAGATTGCATTAAGAATATCTTGATCCATTCTCTGCAAACACTCAGATAACTCATTTGTGTATCCAAGAATAACAAACATTAAGTGCACAAAGAAAACAAACTCAAAAGTTTCAAATGCTCCAAGTACAAAATGTATCTTTGTCCAATCATCCTTATGTGAAATATCATCACGAAGATCAATGAGCACATCATGGATTGAGGAATACATTGTAATGATGCTGCATATAGTTTTGTAATGAGTGCCCCATCAAGTTTCACCAGGCCTAGGAAAACTCATCTCTTGATTTAATCCACTCCCTGATTCAAGCTCACCACACTCAAATGCTTTCTTGATATTCTCAAGCCTAGCAGTTCGAAGCATACCATGACGCTTGCAAGAAACTCCAATAATATTCAATAAGATAGATACTTGATCAAAAAAGCTCTTACAATCAATATTTCTCTTGGCAACAACAACAAGAACTAGTTGGAGTTGATGTGCAAACCAATGAATATAATACACAGAAGGTGATTCTTCCATTATCAATGTTTTTAGCCCTTTAATATCTCCTTTCATATTGCTGGCCCCATCATAACCTTGACCTCTAATTTGAGTCATAGTCAATCCATGACTAACAAGTAAACCCTCAATAGCTTCCTTAAGTGACAAAGAGGTAGTATCATCTATATGAACAACTCCAATAAAGTGTTCACAAGGTCTTCCAAGTTTATCAACATAACGCAAGCAAAGAGCTAGTTGTTCTTTATGTGATATGTCACTGGACTCATCAGCTAAATTGCATAGGGCTCATCATCAAGTTCTTCAATTATTTTCTTTCTAGTTTCTATGGTACAACAATGAATAATTTGCTTTTGTATCTCTGGGCTAGTTAAGGTGCAATTACCTGGAGCATTATTCAAGACATACTTGTTCACTTCATCACTATTTCTTGTAAGAAACTTCAAAAGTTCAATGAAATTTCCTCTGTTGCTAGACTCTTCATTTTCATCATGTCCATGAAATGCCAATCCTTGATGCAAAAGAAACTTGATACATTTAAGTGAATATGTCAACCTTTTCTTATAAAGATGAAGATCCTCATCAGTCCACTTCTCAATGTGATAATCAACTGCTACCTTGGGATTTATAAAACCAATGTATTTCTTTTGAGCTGCATTGTGTGCCATAGAACCACTATGTTTGAGAAGTGCTTTGTTTTCTATATTCCAATTATTCCATCCTCCAACAATAAATGTATTTGACCCAGCACCCTTCTTGAACAAGTAGCATATAAAGCAAAACACAGAATCCTTCTTGATACTATATTCAAGCCACTCATGATTATACATCCATACATAATTGGATTGGCGATCCCTACCTCCAATTTTTCTTGATGGAAAATCATGATTAATAGGTTTGAATCGGCCTTTAATAATATATGCTCTTCGAATTGCATCTTGATCATTAACATGATAACTTTCAATGGGCCGCCTTTCACCTAGATCATGTGGAAGATGATTGATGTCATAAACTGGCGGTTGTGATGAGGGTGGTTGCAGTGGTGGAGGCGAGGGTACAGGATCCGCGATTTCTTCAACTACTACTCTATCCTGCTCCTGATTCTGTTCTTCCACAAAAGTTTCAACTGGAGATGGGACAGTATTTGAAGCAGCAGATGCTGCTGCCTTCTTTGTTGCATGTTTCTGAAAAAGAGATGCAATATCTCCGCCTCTCTTTATAATCCAACCGTTCTGAAAAAACAATATCTATGTAATGTAAGTACAACAACTAACTAGACATTATAGCAAAATAAACATGTAACGATAGAATCATGTTTTAAATTTTTGGGTAGAAAACTTACAAATCACAACCTCACAAGATATTAATTTAAGAATGTTGATGGATTGATGGTCCGTTCAATAAAATCACGAACTGAAATAAAAAAAGCACTCATACATAAATAAATAAAAATATTTAAGAATATAAGTCTTTTCAAATAAGAAAAAAATAGAAGATAGATTCATCTTAAACCTGGCCGATGACTTGTGGACGATCAGAAGTTTTCACGCAACCGCACGAAGTCCCCCACGCAGTTACGCACTTGCGCAGATGCGCTGGCCCTGGTGGCCTAGTGCGGCAGCCGGCGGCGGTCCCGCGGAGGACAGGAGGAGTCCTGCGGACTGTCAGGCGGAAAAGTTGTGGCGGCGCAAATCGAGACGTGAAGTCTCACGCGTCAAATCATGGGCCAATCTTGTAACCAGAGGTAGGCAGGCACTCCGCATGCAGTCGTATCCACGCACCAAGCAACCAAGGGGGCTAAAAGCTGGGCCTGGGCATCGTCTGTTGGGCCTAGGCAAAGTGGCAGAGGACCAGGGGACCACGGGAGTACAGGTAAGGTGCTGGGCCCAGGGTATGCTAGGGCCTACCCGGCATACCCTGTAGCTCCGCTTATGCACGCACGCAACAAAAGCTAGAGGGATAGGCACGCGAGCGAGCGACACATCGGCAAAGTGCTCCGGAGAGCTGTCGCGCCCGTACGTGTCTTGCAAATGATGCAGCAGAGCTGGAGGTACGAATGCCATCTGCTCAAGAGTGGGATTAGCAAAGTTAACCATCTCTCTGTCTCACTGGAGGACAATGGCCACCACGAGGGGGAAACCGTGGTCCGTTTTACCTCTAAGACTCAGAGCCACGGTCATGTTATCCTAAGTCATATTGATCACGACTAGGAGCATGCTTGGCAAACCTGCGAGAAGGAACTAAACGCATACTACCCACACGACGAGGTGGAGGAGTTGATCTAGACGCATGTACACCATGAGAAGGGTGGTACATGTCTCGGTTGTCCCACGCACGCTCACGCCTCAAAGCTTTCTTCGTTCGAAAGCAAAACTCCTCAAGAGGACCCTCCCTTTTGCAATACTCACAGTGGAACCGAATTGGTTGCTTTGGCTATGGGTTAGCTCTCGGCTGTGGGTTAGCTTTGGGTTGAGGGTTCACTCTTGGTTGAGGATTCACTCTTGGTTGTGGTTTGGCTTTGGGTTTTGTTGGAGGATACTTCAAAGCTATATGTAGAAGTGTATCAAGCTTGTTTCTGAGATGGTTGGGTTTTTCCACCCAGATGGTTTTCTTTGGAGTTTGTTTTGGTGGTTCAGTAAACACTCCATCTTTAGGGTTTTCCTCACATTCTGGGATGGGTTGCTCTCCACTCAGTTTAGATGGCTCACATGTGGTGGAAGTTGCTTGTTTCTCTCTCTCACCACTGCACTGACCAACCTTCTTATACAACCAATTGAAATTGCAATTCCTAATCACACTCACAATCCCAAAACCATCAGCCCTCTTAAACTCCTGAATCATGATACCCAACTGAGGTTCCCTACTCGATACCCAACTGAGAACTATGCATAAGTAGGTATTTTCATCCTCAGCTGTTCGAATAGCATGTTTGAACTCTTGATTGATAATAACATGATCGGAACACTTTGTGCATTCAGGAACTTTGGATTTAGCAATTAAATCAGATTTCTCAAAAACCTTAATCTTAGCACACACATCATCAAGTTGAATTTTTAAAGCAGGGCAAGATTTGCAAGCACCAAGTAAAATAGGTCTAGTTTTAACTTCATCTAAAGCAGCCCTACTCAAATCAAGTTCATCTACTAGAGAAGCATGCATAGATTGCAAAGAAGCTAAACTAGCTATGTGAACAGCACATTCATCACACTCAACAACATCAGAAACAGTAGGAGCAGATTTAAGCATAACTAACTATTGACGCCAGATTTCGTCACTAGTAGAATCGGCGCCAAGAAGAGAGGGAATCGGAGAAGCACAGTTGGGAATCGGCCAAATGGTGCTACAGTGTGAGATCGGCCGGTGACTTCTGTCTCGCTTCGGGTCGAATAGACCAAAGTCCCAATCAGTAGCCTTTTGCCGATGAGGAATCGGCCGATTAGGGGGATGGGCTAATTGGGCCTGTACGGGCTTGGAAAGGAGTAGAAGGGTAAGGTGGAAATCAGCCCACGAAGCGTGGAGTAACCAACCTAGCACGAATCGTGCTTGTAGATATTCGTTTTCTGTTTGAATTAGGGATAGAATTCTAGTCGGTTAAGAAGATATCTGTACGGGGCTATAAATAGCTACCTTTGTAAATCTGTAATCATCAACCAATCAATACAACAAACTACTTTTTCCTCGTACTTACTTTCAAGCAGGCGACTTCGCCAATACTTTCCTCTTTTTCACGAGTTTGTGCGGGTTGGCAGGGCTGCATCAGCTTGATCTCCGGCCGATTCTGTAAGTTCCGCTTATCGAGTAATATCTAAGCTTTAACTTCGGGCGTATCGCTGTTGTTTCGTTTAGATTTATTCAATAGTTATCGATATTTGCTAGAATCATAGGTTTTGCCTGTTTTTCTAGTTTTATCACCAGTTATCCAGCTAGGAATCAGTAGTTTCGGCTCTCTTTACGATCTGCTATTAAATTCATCTACTGCTGATTAGATCTATTCCTAGTGTTGTTGTCATAGCTTTGTATCAGTTACTCCAGTAGTTTTCTGTCTACAAGGCTACAGTGATCGGCTGCTTTATAGCCGATCCCTTTGTTAAAGCAAATCGGCCGATTCGCTGATAAGCTCTCTCAAGATCGGAAACTTTGCCGATCGTGATCTCTGAACCTGACACGTATTCTTCCTTGCCAATCAACAGGTCAGATTGGCTGGCACGCCGCGCGAACCGCACCAGGGCAATCACCCAAACAAGAGCTAAGCAGATTCTCCCGGGTCGTGTGTCGGACACTGGGATTCAGTTGACCGATTTCTAGCGCCAACACTAACTCAATCAAAGCACTCTCCAACTTAGCCTTAAGCTCAATTCATTCACGAGCAGCCTTTTTGATTAACTTACCTTGATTGATCAAGCAATTATTGAGTTCTTCTACTTTTAAGGCAAGTTGTTCTGGAATAGGCTTTACCTCTATTTTTGGGTTGGAGTTGCTTTCCTCACCATCCTTCTTGTCATCGGTGTTGAGGGCCATGATGCAGTTCTTGCGGTTCTTGCCGGAGTAGAAGCAAAGGCCGTTGAAATTCTTGTTGTCCTTCTTCTTCGCCTTGTTGTTGTCGTCCTCCTCACTTGAGTTTGAATCAGTGTGGTCGTTGGTGTCGGAGTCGACGTCACTGAGGGAGGCGATGAAGGCGCGCGTTTTGGCCTTATTGCAGTGCTCCTTCTTCTCGCGATCATTGTACTTCTTCTTGTTGTTGTCCTTTTCCTTGTACTTGTTGTAGTCGTACCCGTTCTTGGACTTGTTCTTGTCGGGGTAGTTGGCGGCGAAGTGACCTGGCTTGCCACACTCAAAACAGTTGTTGTTGCTCCTTCGCTGGTTCTTGCAGTTGTCGTTGAATCGCATGAACCGCCTCGTGATAAAGGCGAGCTCCTCATCCTCAAGAACCTTCAACTACTCCTCTGAAATAAACACAAAAGAAGACAAAGCACAGGACGTGGTGGAAGAGTTAGCCAACAACGTAACTGTGCAGAGCGTGATACGAGAGCCATACTATGAGGGTCAGTAGGGTTCCCATGTTTTGCTCGGAACCTCATGTCAACCTCTGTCGACTTCAGCTTGGCGAAAAGCTCAGCAATTGTAAGAGTCTCATAGTTTGTGGACTCAATGATAGCGTCAGTCTTCGTACCCCACACATCGTGATTCAAGGCATGCAGGAGCTCTAAAGCTCTATCAGGATCAATGTAGGGCAAGTCGGTGATATTTGCTTTCATCTTGTTCACAATAGTAAGAAAGCGCTGGAAAAAAGCATCAGCAGACTCACTGAGCAAATGAACAAAGTTTTCCTACTCACGCCGGTAAGTCTCAAAGAGACATGCCTTCACCTGATTGCTCCCCTCATGGAAACTCTGCAGGCGGGACCATATCTTATTAGCCAAAGACTGATCCTCTACACGATCAAACTCAGCACGGAACAAACTAGCAAGCAAAATATCCACTGCCTTGTTGTTGGTGTGATATTGATCTCTTGCTTCTTAAGTTAAGCGAGTGGCAGGTATCACATAAGTATCATCCTGAGTGATTTTCCAAACCAATGCTCCTCTACTATTGAGATGGCTCTTATGCGAGTTTTCCAATATCGATAGTCAGACCCATTAAAGTAGGGAGGCGCGGTTGAGGAAGAACGATCAGTGGTCACCATATTGAATCTCGAAACCGATTAGGGTATTGAGAACCTTAACCACCTCTGATACTAATTGAAGAACCGGAATGGACAACCAGAGGAGGGGTGAATGGGAGCCTTTAAAATTCTCTCCAAAAATAAGACATATGTCCCAATTACAACCCAACAAACCTCTCTTTTAATCGCCAAGGCTACGCATCTTAACTTGTGATATGCTAGCCCCAGGAACGATTAAGGAAAACAATTCAAAGCGATGCGGATGCAAAACATAAGTTAACAGCCGGGCACAAACTTGCACTAAGCTACTATACTACTATGCCTAATCTAAAATTAAGAACATAGTAGCACAGTCCTAGTGATCAAGCAAAAGGAATAAGTATTACTGGAAAGTAAGCAAACTGTCAGCTAGAGCAAACTGCAAGCCACATTGGCTATTTTTCTGCAAACAGATAACTCAGTTAACCACTGTCAAACTTTTTTTAGCAGATGATAAAGCCACAAGAGCTACTGAATTGCACAGCTACTAATCAAAACAAGTGAGTGATCTGACAATTAAAAGGCTCATACTTTAAGTTCACTCGACATGTAGAGAATAGCTAGTTGTTCATCTAGACAGACAAGCAAATAGTTAAGACAGCGAGTTATGATGCAAGAAATCCATTGAGTAGCTAAAAGAGCACAAAGCAATGATTGCTTACTGTGTAGCTTTAAAAGGACACTAGCAACTTGATGTCCAAAGCATTGTTGGCATGCGTCATTGAACTGCATGAATTAAACAACTGAGAAGAGCACAAGCTGCAACATGAGATCAAAACAGTGAGAATTAAATTTTCTAGCTGCAGCTGAGAGCAAAAACCAACACAAGAAGCAGTGGAGCAAATGGTTGAAAAATTAGAGTCTAGCAGACCAAGAACAGAAGCCCGAGCTCCCCTTCAGTTTCTCAGAATTCGACCTGCACAACTCCGATTCAGAAAAGCTTCAAACCACAAGCTCCTCTCCCCACAAACGAACAAATCCAAAAAGAAGCGTCCTAAAAGATCAGAAACTCTGCATTGATTTGGGGAAAAATAAAGAACCCTAAGAAAAGAACCAGACTGAACAAAACATCAAATTTGAGAGATTTAAGGGAGGAATTCGCTAGGGAATTGCCACCCTCATCCTCCCACTCTTGAGTTCACATAAAGCCCCTGTCTAGTCTAGCGAGAAGGAAAAACAAAAACTCCAAGAACTGCCTCTCTCAAGCAGCCATCCTGTTGCCTATATGGTCCATGTATAAAGACTAAAATACCCCTACCACTACAACTAGGATACATACCCTCGCAGGGGCAAAACTGTCCAGATTTTTGTAGACGCATCGGACGGACACACCGCCTTCATGACTTCGCTTTGCCTCGACACAAGTTTCGTGATGGCAACACGTGCCCTCCTTCTCGAAGCTCCAGCCACACCAGGCTTGCCCCCCAGTTTTGAGGCCCAAATTAGGAAATTTGCCTGCATGGTGGTTTTGAGGCTCAAACCACCTAAACCGTCCATCTCCTCTTAGCCATCACGCGACCTCCTCGATGTTGACACGTGTCCGACCTCCGCCAAGCCTATGATGCCTCCATCCCGCTTGACTTAACCGACACCGTCTCCATCCCGTCATGTTCTGTTGCTCTTCCGTGCGCCATGTGGATCGCCCATGACTCTGCCCTGACTCCTCAGATCCCTCGGTCCAAGCCTACTCGTGTTCACTCTTCACCACCCTTGGTCCATACGCATGAACCTTTCGCTTGACCTTCACCGCACGCTGTCGGCCGCCATGTCACATCCTACACCTGCACATCACAAGCTAAGAGCAACATCATTACACACAACATTGTCAATCACTCATCATTTAAGGGTGACCATCATTGGTCCTCAATCTCCCCCTTGATGAGTGCATTGACAACACCCAACACAAATTCATAGCTGAAAAGAAGAAAAATAAGAGAAAAAAAAGAAAGCTCATTCAAGTGATCCAAAAGCTAAGAGAAAAGGCAAACACAAGATCACTCAAAATGAGAAGTCTTAGTCCCCTAAGACTAGGGCGATGGCTCGACACAACTGAGACAAAATTACATGATCCCTCAAGAAGAGGCAGAAAGGGCTCAACACCAATCATGTGAAAATCAAAAGTTCAAACCAAATCCGTCTTCTCAAGAAGAGGTAAAAGCTCAACACAACCACCCCGGGTCTGCAAGGTGGCCCCACCTCCTAGCAGAGTTCTCGGGAGGCCTTTGCAGCCTCCCGGGCCCATGTAGTGGGCCCACCCCTCTGGTAGAGGGCACCCGGGAGCTAGGCGGGCGCTCTCGACATGAGGGTAGCGCTCGCCACCTGTTGGACGGGATGGGTGAGGCCGTCAGTCCCCGAGGCATCCAGGCGCGTCCCATCAACCGTAATAATGGTGTTTTTACGGGGATGGGGCACCTGCTGATAGCCTACCTCGACTGTCGCACCTTTCTTTCGCCAGGATGTGCCATTGCTTGCTTATCTTGGAAGCAAACTTTCCCAGGCGACTTCCAGGGAGGCCTCCTTGGTTGCGTCCCGCTCCCTTTGCGTGGGCCTTCAGTGGGTCCCATTATGTGGAGGCAGTATTTCCCGAGCCCTTCCTTGGCTTTGGATTTTTAGGGTCCATCTCCTTAATTGGGCTCTGCGCGGTGGAGACCTCGTTCTGTAGGCAGGCCCCACTTGTAAGGGCCTTCTCAGGGGACCCCCGTTCCCTTGGCGCTGACAACAGCCCCCGACCCTGGGGTGGACCACCTTAGGTCAAGTGTAGGGCCTAGAAGGAGGAAAGGGGGCCGCCTCTCATCGCTTTGTCTTCTCCTCATGCGCAAAATGCTTGGGTTTCGGTTGGGATTCCCCTAGATTTCGAGCTCCCTTCCACGCTTATTTTCCAGCGGCCGTTTCTTGAAGTCGAAGCACCACACCTGTCGCCTTATAAGGCCGCATGAGCTTTAGGGATTCCTTCTGCACTTGTCATCTTCCTCGACTCCTCGCCTTCTCTGCCGCAATCCTTTCACCTTCTCCTCTGCTCACCGCCATGGCTAGGAGTGACCGCTCCAGCCACTGTGAGTCTCCACCGCAGTAGCGCGACCCTTAGGTCGCCCACATCAGGCGCTCCATGCTCACGACCATGGATGCCCTGGGGAAGATCCGGGCGATGCTGCCTCTGGTCGGGTCAGATGGTGGTGCACTGATCCACGGGGTGATGGAGCCGGTGACTCCTAACGAGCCAAGGGAGGTGGTCATGTTCCTCCCCTTCTTCTTCTGCGGGCTCATTCCCCCGTTCTCCACCTTCTTCCTCCGCATGTTAGAGGAGTACCAGGTGCATCTGGTGCACCTCACGCCCAACGCCGTCCTCATACTAGCCATCTTCGCCCATCTGTGTGAGATGTTCGTCAGTGTGTGGCCTTCCGTCGAGCTCTTCCGCCACTTCTTCTACCACCAATGTCCGAGCGCATCGGCCGGTAGCGCTCCTCATGTGGTGGGGGCGTGCTTCTTCAAGCTCCGGGCCGCGTGCGAGGGGGAGTACATCACCATGATCCTTCGCGACAAGTGGGGTGACTGGAACTGGTGGTGGCCGCACATGAATGTCATCGCGCCCCACCAGCGCCTCTGCCTTTCGGCCTCTCCTTCGGTCACCATCGCCGACACCTGTTCTGCCCCGTCGGTCCTTGGAGAAGGATGGTAGCTGGTACTGGATCGAATTGCCCAACTGCCACAGGATAGGATTACATCAACCATGGTGGTGGCGGACTTCCCCCACCGTCGTCTCGCCCCCCTGCGCCGTGGGTCCGCCCACATGGTTCTACACCGGTGTTGATGACACGACCCGCACACGGCGGGAGGGGGCGGGCGGGCACGAACCACACCGTGGCGGAGATCTCAGAGCTATTGGTGCTGATCGTGGAAGTGCAGGATCCGGTGACGGGGATCCTGCTAGGGGGCGTTGTGCCCTTGTGTCTCACCATGCGTGCCATGCTTTCCTCGCGACGCTTCCAGAGACCAACTTGTGCGGGCTCGTCGTGCACTGCGCTCGCCCTTTTGGAGGCATCCACATCTACGGGGGAGCGAGCGGGTCGTCAGGGATGGTGGCTCCTAGAGGGGAGTAAAAGTGTTGGTGGCTCCCTTCTCCATTCCTGACTGGTTCTTCCTCATCGTTGTCGCCGCCACCACTCTCTCCTCCACACGCTCCGCCTGCCCTAGGGTAGGAGACATCGTCTGTGGCGGTGGGTAGACCAACGGGTGCGTCCGCTAGCCATTCTCCCCTGCCCAAGCATCCCAGTGCAGGGCAACAGTGACGGCCTTGGCATCTCGGTGGATCTACACGGGGCCCAGATGCAGGTTTGACCTTCGCGTCCTTTCCTCCCCCCTCTCTCTTTTCTTTTTTCTTTTTGATGGTGATCTTTCTCCAGGAGCACAAGTGGTTCGCCAAGGCAGGCCCCTCCTGGTGAGGCTGGTGGTAGGGCCCCACTGTCTTCACCTCCCTCCGCCCGGCAGATCTCTCCCATGAAGGCTCTTCTTCTCGCTCGTCCGCAGTCCTCTGCGAGTGGGGCCCCTGCGATCGTGTATGACCACAGTGAGCCCCACTAGCTCTCGCTTCGCCCGCTTGTCGCCAACCCGTTGGGTTTCGAGGTTCCTACTGGCGGGGCTCTGGATGTAGTTGGGCAATCATGCGGACCTGCCTCGGCTTCCGTCCCGCCCCCCGCCTTAGGCGGAGGCGACGCCGGAGTGGAGGCGGCGGCTACGGGAGCCCCTGACATTCCGACGGTAGTGGCCCCGGCGGGTGTTGACCCGTCTGGCGGAGGCGACGTCGGAGTGGTGGCGGAGGCGACGTCGGCCCCCGACGTACCGACAGTGGTGGTCCCGGCGGGCGCTGACCCGGCTGTTGTGCCGGCAGCGGAGGAGGCCCCGACGCTGACGGAGCTGGCCGGCGTGGCTACGCCTTTGACGGGAGCACCAGCGGCAAGGAAGACGCGGCCGCTATCCTACCCAGGGTGCGGCGTGCCTTGGAGGTGGCCTTGGGGACATCCAGCGAGTAGTGGTGGGTCCTGGCGGTGCACCCTCCGAGGAGCATGTGGTGGCGCTCCAGGAACACGAGCAGGAACTGCTCTTCCTGGTGTCCGATCTCGCTCGCCGTGAGGAACACGTCATTCTCTGGGAGGTGGACCTGGCGGTGCGCGAGGAGGCGGCTGCCACGCGTGAACGGCTCCTCAACTCGTTGGAGGCGGCGGTGCTAGCCCACGAGCTCGAGCTACAGGAGCACTCTGGTCCGTTCCGACGTTGCGAGGAGGAGCATCGCCAGGCGGTGGACGCTGCCCGTGTGGCCGCCCTAGAGAGGGAGGAACAGCTGGCTCATCAGGCCCACGAACCTGACGTCCTTGCATGAAGCCTGGAGCTCCGCGTGCAATCTTTGGACCGCCATGAGTGCGAGATGACCAAGCAGGCAGCTGAAGCAACTGCCACGCTGAGCAGGTGGTAGTGGTATGGGCGAAGGCCAACGTGGCGGTCCAGGCGGAGCACTTAACGTTGGTTGCCAGGATCCGTGCCGCCAAGGACGTCGTCAACACCTAGCTTCTCGATGCCCAGCGGCAGGTCAGGGAGGCCGAGAGCGCCCGGGAGCTACGTCCGTCCCGACCGGTTTGGCCGTGCGAGCTTTCGCCCTGCCCGTAAGGAGCTGTGCCTTGCCCACTAGTTTGGCCAGATCTTCCAACCATCACCCCTCCGGGGTCTCAACTCCAGCCTCCACCGGTGGGTGCCGGAGAAGGGCCTGGGCGGCTACCAGGGCATCTCCCGGCAGCAGGTTGTCGAAATCAAGGTGGCGGCGAGCGCGGGAGCCACGCCGTCGGGCTGCTGCCTCGGCACGCTTATTCGCCTCCTCCCGGAAGCGAGCCACCCGACCCACGGCGGAGACCGTCCCGACGGAGACCGAGTGAGGAGTGTTGCTGAAGCCGCAACGTCCGGCCGCCGTGGAGCAGGGATGTGTCGCCGACTGTGACGCTGCCGCCCGTCGGTGGGGCGTTTCCTACCCCCCGCTGGCTTTACCATCTGACTCGCTGTGGTGATCCCGGTGATGATCAAAACGGCTCCCCATTGCCTCTGCGCAGATAGGAAGCTTCAAATCTCAACACACCACTATCCTCCTACCTAGCGCGCCAGATGACGGTGGTCAAGCGAGCACGGGCTTGTTTTCTTTTATTTTTCTTTGCGAGAGAGAGCATCTTCACTGCTTCATCAAGTTTGAAATCTGAACTGCTGGTGCTGCTGTGCAATGCTGCCACTTGACATAACTTCGCCGCACTGACACGCCCGTGCGTGCTGGGCCACCCGTCAATCTGGGCCTGTCTGTCGGCACAACAAAACTGTTTCCGGCCCACGTAATAATCTGGGCTGGGTTCTGGAAAGCCCACGCCAGCTTGTCAGATTGATCAGCCTGTGGGCCTTTTCCGCAGGGATTCACTACGGGCCGGGCTGCTGGATGCAACAACGGCCCGCGATTGCTTCTCGCGTCCAAAACGGCACCGGATGAGGACCGGGTGGGAACACGTGCGCGCGAGCGACTGGTATGAATGATCACGCTGGTCGTGCTGTTCTGTTACGTCCGGGACGGAAATGATCAGTTAGTTGCTTAACAAGGCGTCGTCTGCTCTGATATCATGCCGTGACGGATAGGTTTGTGATGTTTGCGTGATCAGTTAATCCACTGTCTATGCACAACTAACAGCAGTGAAAGGAAGAAAGCAGCAAACGGGGTCACTTCAGTAACTGCTCCTGAGGCGACCCCGACACACTGCGCTAGTAATAACTGACAATTGGCCGGCCATTATACTGGTTCACATGGAGAGGTCCGAGCTGAGCAGTAGTGGAGCGCGAACGTCGCCGTCGTTGTTTTTAGAGCAAATTCCCTCAGTACTTGCCATCCAAATTCTTGAATTCCTTTCGCTGCCGCTACTTCAATTTTCCATTCCCTTAACTGCTATTTTCATCCATGACCGTTAAGCTACACAGGGGCCTACAATCCAGGCAGTCCTTTCTCACTGTTTTCATTCTCTAAGGGGATGTTTGATACTAGGTACTAAACTTTAGCAATGTCACATCGGATGTTCGGATGCTAATTAGAAGGACTAAACATGAGCTAATTATAAAACTAATTGCAGAACTCTGTGCTAATTCGCGAGACGAATCTATTAAGCCTAATTAATCTATCATTAGCAAATGATTACTGTAACATTATCAAATCATGAACTAATTAGACTTAATAGATTCGTCTCACGAATTAGACTCCATCTGTGCAATTAGTTTTGTAATTAACCTATGTTTAATACTTCTAATTAGCATCCAAATATCCGATGTGACAGGTGCTAAATTTTGACGGGAAGTATTCAAACAGGGCCTAAGTTGCCCTCTTCCAATGACAGCAGGTCACCACATCTGTCCGGCTTATCTCCTGCCCGATTCAACAGGAGTAGCATCGTCTCCTTGCCTCTTGCCTCTTTCCCTTTCCCCTCCCCTCCCCTCCCCTCCCCGGTCCTTGTCCACTCGCAGCAGGCTCCAAACATTAACTCCCCAAATCCAGCTACCGGAGGGACTTGTTCGACCTAGCCGCAGGAGGGAATCAACAAGGAGCATTCGGGCACCGCGGACGAGCAGGGCGGAGCCTCGCCGTAGAGGACGAGAGGGGCCGAGCCTATGCCGGAGCGGGTGAGCGCACCTGGGTTCCGGGCGGAGCACCGCTGGCACGCACGGGCGGGCGCGCGCACCTCGGTGCCGGGCGGTGAGCCGCTGGCACGCACGGGCGAGCGACTGGCCTGGGCGTCGGGCCGAGCGCTCCCTGCACGCGCGCGGGACGCGGGAGCGCGGCCTGGCCCCGGGCGGAGCGCCGCCGGCACACGCGTGAGAGGGCAAGCACGGCCTGGGCGTCACTGGAGGCCAGCATGCACCGCTGGCCTGTTATGTAGTGCTTGGCTACTTATTTAATGTCTCCTTTTACAACTTATATATGTTGAATTTGGATGCTCAAATAATACACATACACTGCTCGGTGGTACGTTCAACTTATACATTTCTGAGTGCTTGAGCTATGCAATGGCACCCAAGGAATTGAAGCACATTTCACGCCATTGTGTTGAGAGGGGTATAATTGTCTTTTCTACTCGACATAACAGCAAGTTAACAGCGAGGTGACGGCAGTGGCAGTCAAGGGAATGGAAAATTGAAGTAGTGGGCAGTGCAGGAAATTGAAAAATTTAGATGGTAATGAAGGAAGTGGTATAAAATTCAGTGGCATTGAGGGAATTTGCTCTTGTTTTCGGGCACAGTGGTGGAGCGCCCATTGTGCAGGGTGCACTAGCGAGAGGCCCGGCACCGGCAGTGACCTTTGGAAGATTGGATTTGGAGCCACCAAAGTCCAAAGAAACACTACTGCAGAGGCTGATGCCGATCGATATGGACTATGGAGCCATTATGCACGTTGATGCGACACGGTGGTGGTGGTGAAGCTAGAGATGATGGTGCATGCTAGTGCTAATGGTGCGTGGTGACAGGCGACACACATGATCAGGCGGCACCGGTGGAACGGTGTGCCGCGTCCACGTTCACCGGAGGAGCGTATCGGCATCGTCCACGATCGACGAGAAGATGGGGCTGCATTCCATGCGCTTCGGCAAGTGACCGTGACTGTGACTCCAAAGATAGATTTAGTAATTTGCAACGGTTACAGAGCACGGGCGAACACACACGTGCATGCGGTAGATTATCAATTACATGCATCGTCTGGATTGAGATAATGTTTAACCTCTCGATGGATGGCAGTGAAGTGAAGTAGTGAACACCTTTATACTGTCGCCACTAAGCAGCTGACATGTGCTTGTTTTAAGAATCAAGCTTGTACCTACATGTCGATATAAAAAAAAAGTACTGCCCTATTATGTGAAGAGAGCTGAGCATGGTACTTTGTCATGAACACTGTGTCAGTCTCCAATACTGAAAGATCTGTTGTTCGAAAAAAAACGTACTGAAACATCTGTGTATTGACATTATTGACGATCACGCTGGTGCTCTAGACGATCAAAACGTAAAAGATCCAAGAAGAGATAGAAACTTTAGGCACATCACAAGGAGGTAACTGTCATAGACATCATCAGGCCCCTGAATCAAAGCCATGATCAAGCTTATTGTAATTACATCCGTCAACCGTTATAGACTAATAGTACTTTAATATATGTTATTACATGGCTTAATGGCTACATGCATGTATCAATGATGTCAACTGGTCGGCGATCGAGGTGCTCTCCCTAGTTCGGGAACCGGCAGTCACGGCGTATCTCGCCGTTGGCCGCCGTCTTGACCCCGACCCTCCCGAGCTTGGTGATGGCCGCCACGAAGTCGGCGAAGAAGGCGCCCTGGTTGGACGCGTAGTTGTCGACGGCGCCGCGGGACCTCGTGTCGCTGTACAGCACCTGGTCGGAGCCCAGGAGGCCCCTGCCGCCCTGCAGGTTCCGGTAGAAGGCGTTGTCGAAGGTCACCGGCGAGGGGTCCAGGAACGCGAAGCCGTTGGTGGGGTTGGAGCCGCAGGTGCCGCGCAGCTGCGACGCCAGGCCCTGGTCCATGGTCGGGTCGCTGCCGATCCGGTACTGGAAGAAGGGGCAGTCTGCCGCGCCGAGGGTGTGGGCTCCTGGATTGTAAGATTGGCGTAAGTCTTGGTGGTCAGTCGTCGGCTGGCGATTGCGAGAGGAAGTGAGACGATTGAGACGTCGTTTGATTTTACCTAGGAGGGCGACCATCTCGGTCTGGTTGAAGCCGAGGCCGGAGAAGAAGGCGTTGAGCTGGTCGAGGTTGAAGTTGACGCGCGGGAGCACGACGCTGGCCCTGGTCGACGCCCGGCCGTCGTACCTGCCCAGCTCCACTGGGTAGTACGGCCCGCCACTCTGCCATCAGTGCACGCAGAGAGTTAGTTATTAGGTAGTTACATCCTGGCAAAAAAAGTTAGTTACATGTATGTAATAACTGAAAAAGATTTGAACGGAGTTTCTCGAAGCTGTACATGGATCAGAGAGTTAGTTATGTGATGATGCCGCTCGTGGCTGGTGCCTATCCGAGTGGCATGGAAGCTGTGGGTACCTGGAGGACGGATTCCCTGGCGGCGAGGGCCAGGATGTCCGCGCACGACACCTTGTTGCGGCACTGCGGGTCGCTGTCCACGGCGGCCTTGGCGCTCAGGATCGTCGTGAACCCCTCCCGCTTCAGCGACTGGTTGTCGCTGTTTCGCCACTCGTCGTCGCCGTTCGAGTTCGTGATCATGATCGACGCGTCGCAGCCCTGCAGCATCCGCATCATCAGACGCTCGATTGATCATTGGACGATGGCACACACACGCAATCGAGCTCAGTAAGCTATTTGGAGCTTGGAAACATAAGATTTTACGCACCATGACGGCGCAGTCGTGGAAGAAGAGCCTGAGCGCGGCGGGCGCCGAGATCTGGGACTGCGCCATGGACTGCCTGACGGAGTTCCGGACGATGTTCTCGAGGTTGGGGCAGACACTGGCGTAGTAGTCCGTCCTCAGCTGCGCGACGGCGGGCGGCGGCACGAACGCCACGAACATGACGGTGGCGGCGACAAACAAGACCACCACCCGAAGGCTCGCCATCGATGATAGCTAGACTACTACTCCCCGCAGCTTGCGCTTGCTAGCTAGCTGCTGGCTGCTCGGCTGTTGCGTGCGTCTTCCAAAAGCGTGGCAGCTGGCCGTGGGTAGCTCTAGCTGGTGATTTCGCTCGATCGAGGCTGGGTTTGAAAGCGATGGCGCATTGGAACGGAGGATGCATG
Source organism: Setaria italica (assembly GCF_000263155.2). NCBI lineage: Eukaryota > Viridiplantae > Streptophyta > Magnoliopsida > Poales > Poaceae > Setaria > Setaria italica. Next base: position 37,025,674 of record NC_028453.1, read on the forward strand.
GGATTTATAGGCTGGCGTCCTGGCGTGTGGCTCTCCTCGTCCTTTAGAACTGCCAATGCGATCAACTCGAGGCAGAAGAAATAAGGAAAAGGCTATACTATGCCCAGGTGGAAAAAAGACTCCCGCACCCGATTTTTTTCTTCTTTGACCTTTCTTATTCCTAAATAGCATTAGCTCAATCTCAATGCAAAAGTTTCATAAAAATTTCATGAGCATTAAATATTATGCCACATCAGCAATTCAACTGACTTAGCATGGTCATTATGAGGAGAGAGGAGTTTCACGAGACGAGAGAGAAGTTTCATCTCCATAACACTCAACAAGCACAGTTATTAAAATTTTAGTCTCGGTAATTGCCATGAAAATATGCAATGAGATTGACCTTAGCATGCACGGAAGAAAAAGGAAAACTAAATCTGGATGACAAAACTCCCCCTCCACCCCCAAGTAATACAATTCTAGGACAAATTAATACCAAAAGAAAATGACGCGTGCCCCTAACCTCTACTGACCCCATGTCCTGGATGGTTTGTTTGCCGAGATAGTTGATGTTGCAAGTGGTTCTCAAAGGAAACAAACTTAACAAGATTATTCAACAGGAGTACTCTTTTCGTGCATGAAAATTGTAATTATAGCATTTGAAAAAGATCCCACAAATAATAGTACAATCTTAGAAACTGGACAACAAATTAGGCCTACTTAATTACCTTGCATACGGCCAAAACAGATTTGCTAGCCTTAAAGACCTTGCATGCCGTGGTTTACGTGAGTGAAAAAGGAAAGGCAACATACCTAATTAGGTGGACTCATCTAAACAAAGTACTAATCTTCTGAATAAACTACAATTGTAGTCTTCGTCTTTCCATGAGATGAAGGGAGTAGTTTTCACACGGTATAGATGCAGACGCTCACATATACGCACGTACACTCGTCCAAACGAATACACACACGCAATTCTACCCCTGTGAGCACCTCCAAAAGACTGAGTCAGTAAATCCTCGAGATTGACGAAATCACCACTAGCACCTCGCTATACAAAAAGACACGTGTCGCCCACCACAGCTAAACTACACTCAGTTCATGATGGAGGGAGTATATGATATATTAAGATGACCCTTATATTGTTAGTCCACAGGCTAACAGCGATCCTTTTAGTACGGGAGAGTAACTTATACCACAATAATTATTTTGGTTACACTCCTATGAAATATCTGAATTTTTTCTCATCGAAGTTGCATACATGTTCACAAAATTCGGGTATGGAAGGGAGCATTTTTCGTCCGGATGTGAAGTAGAAGTTTTCATATTTCTCTCCGTTCTAAAAAAATCAGGTGTTTTAGTTTTGTACTGAGTCAAAAAAAAAAATTGTACTTTGACTAAATTTATAAAAAATTCAATATAAAATATATATACCATCTCATTAGTTTCATTATATCGCGAGCCAATCCGATGTGGATGGGCTCTTGCACAAAGTCGTTGCTGTGCGTGACTCGTCGGCCGTCGTTGTCACACTCGATTTTAAAGGCAAAACCAGATGAATAAAATTATATGTGCGACAGGATCAAGTTCCACACATGCAACGACTTCAGTGAATACTATAGATAGTACCAAAATGTAAAGACAGCGGTTGTATTTGTCCCACTGGGCGTGCCAAAAGTGTGTTGGCGCTAGAAATCGGTCAACCGAATCCCAGCGACCGACACACGACCCGGGAGAATCTGCTTAGCTCCTGTTCGGGTGAATGCCCTGGTGCGGTTCGCGCGGCGTGCCAGCCAATCTGACCTGTTGATTGGCAAGGAAGAACACGTGTCAAATTCAGTAACTACGATCGGCTAAGTTTCCGATCGAGAGAGCTTATCGGCAAATCGGCCGATTTACTGTGATGATGAAATCGGTTATAAGACAACACGATCCCTGTAGCTTTGTAGACAGAAAAATACTAAAGTAATCGGTACAAAGCGCGTAATAACAGCACTTAGGAAAAGATCTAATCGGCAACGAATGGATCTAACAACAGAAAGTAATGAAAGCCGATACTACCGATTCCTAGCGAGATAACTGGTGATAAAAACTAGGAAAACAGGTAAAAACCTATGAATCTAGTCGATATCGATAACTGATGAATAAATCTAAACGAAACAACAGCGATGCGCCGGAAGTTAAAGCTTAGATATTACTCGATAAACGGAACTTACAGAATCGGCCGGAGATCAAGATGATGCAGCCCTGCCAACCCGCACGAACTCGTGAGAAAGAAAAGTGACGGCGAAGTCGCCTGCTCGAAAGTAAGTACGAAGAATAAAGTAACTTGTTGTATTGATTGATTGTTGTTTTTACAGATTTACAAAGGTAGCTATTTATAGCCCCGTACAAATAATCTTCTTAACCGACTAGAACTCTATCTCTAATTCAAACAGAAAACAAATATCTACAAGCACAATCCGTGCTAAACTAATTACCCCACGCTTCGTGGGCTGAACTCCACCTTATCCCTCCATCTTTCCAGGCCCATACAGGCCCACCTTAGTCCACCTTCCTGATCGGCCGATTTCTTATCGGCAAAGGATTGCCGATTGGGAATCTGGCGCATTCACCCTGAAGCGAAGTAAAAGCTACTGACCGATTCCGCATTATAGCACCTTTTGACCGATTCCCATCCGTACTTCTTCGACTTCTTTCCTCCTTGGCGCCGATTCTACTGATGACGAAATCCGGCGTCAACAAATTCGAATAGCAAAACGAGTCTTTAGTCTAGCAGCGGAACTCCAACGAAGACGACAACTCCACAGGCAGTTGATTGGTGGCACACGTATGTCTAGAACTCCTCAAAGTTGACTTGGTCTGAGCAGCAGTTTTAGCAAGGGTGAGTACACTTATGATTGGTACTCAGCAAGCGTGGGGAATGCGTAGTGCAAGGTTATGTAAGGATAGGCTATGGTTTAATAGTATTTCAACATTTTAATTGATTGGTTAAGTTTTATTAGCAATTACTAGTATAAGTTTATACCAACCATGTTAAGCATGAACATCAACAAAGATAACAACAATAAATAACAACAATTTAATTCAACTTTTGATAGATTAATCATGCGAGGGTCCAAGCCGCTCTTGATCGTGAGCACGGTTATTAGAATAGTTTTACACTCTGCAGAGGTTGTACACTTTCACCACAAGTTACGTAAAAGTTCAAAAGAACTTTAGACCCTACCATGTTGTGTGGGCCAGGCACAACACCACACTTCTGAGGTGTGATTGCATAGGGATGCTACGACGCCTTTACAAAGATTCCCTAATAAGAAGTAGCCCACTAAGGTTTCTGGATCATTAGCAGAGCATAAACCTCTTTCAAGACTGCAAAGCTACCATAGAGCAGATCAGTCTAAGGGCCAGGTTATACCCCATCTGCCGCCGCCCCTCTTGTCCTTTCGGTAAGACTGCTTAAAACTAGAGTCTCTAATTAATTAGCCAAGACTAGAGCCATGTAGTTCTTATAGTTGTACTGTTTTCCTGGATGGTTCTCCATGTTTTAATTAAGCATGGTGATCTTGTATTAATGGAAGGTATAGCATAAATAAAGCAAGTTTAAGCATTGGTTCATTAATATCACCATACCCAGTTAGAGCAACTAAGCAAGAATTACCCAACATTAAAGTAAACCCGAGTTGATCAAGGTGTAAGGATAAAACTAGGCACACCTTAAATAGTACCCATCACGTTTATATACTTAAAGTACATAGCATATGTGTATTGAACATGAAAGTAAAGGTTTCATAGAATCAAATTATGATCAAGGGCATGACTTGCCTTCCTGAACTTGCTCTTGCTGCTCAAAGTCTTCAAAACCTTGCTCTTGGAATTCCTCGAACTACGATCCTTCTATGCGCATCAAACAAGTACATACAAGCAAACAAAGGACTAAAGTATAAAAACATTACATCAAACAGTAGCAACAGAGCAAAACAAGACCATAAAACTAATCTATACGTCAACATGAACTTGTAGGCGCAAGAATCGCTAAAAACGGATTTAAAACGCTAAAGGTATGAGCTAAACAAGGTTCAGGAGATTAACTACAAGAAAACTAAACTTCCAGGGACTAAACTTAAAGAAATCAAGGGCTAAAACCTAATTAAACATATAAATAGAAGGTCTAATGCGTAAAAGAGCAGATCTAGGATGGCGGGCGGGATTTTATAAAAGAGCAGGGGTCTAAACAAAAAGAAAAGGACTAAAACCTAATTACTTTTGAACTGCGTAGGACCTCGGGTGCAAAAAACTATAAAACTCAGGGGTTCTTTAGAAAAATGAACAGACGGTGGCGGGGTTGAAATATTGACCCGAGTCGGATCCGATCTGGGCCTTCGGCGCTCGATCGGACAGGTGCGACACGCCGGGAGGAGATGGGCAGTGCGTGAGCAATGGAGATGGTGGTGCGCGGAGGTGGAGCAGGGCTTGTTCACCGAAATCAAGCGTAGCTCGAGTGGTGGTTCACGGTTTTCGACGGGGACTACCTTGAGACGAAGCTGGGTGCACGGAGAACTGATCTAGGTCTTCAGAGTGGCGGCTGGAGTGGCGACGATGATGTGAAGCTCGAAGAGGTTCTCTGCGGTGGACTGGCAACTCCGGCGAACTCGGGGATGTAGTAGAGGGCACGGGAGCGCACGAGAAGACCTCTGGCGGGTTTTGACCACGACGCGAACCTCCGGGCAGTGATCTTGTCGATAGGAAGGCGGTGGCGGCGGAGATCGAGCGCGGCAACCTGGCGGCTAGGGTTGAGCTCTAGCGGCGGTGCTAGGGCTCGAAGGTGATGGCGCTAGGGTTTTGGTGGGGGCGTAAGGGTGTGGCGGCTCAGTTTTATAGCCTGGAGCTTGGCCTTGGCCTGCGGGCCCAAGGCCAGAGGTAGGCGGACACGGAGCAGGGGCGGCACGGACTCGAGCTCGAGTCCGGCTCGGGCGGGCAAGAGGAGAGGGATGACGCCGGGCCCCACGCATTAGCGAGATGGGCGAAGGAGCGGGCCGGCACTGTGCTGGGCTGCGGGAGACGGGCCAGCATGGAGGAGGTGCTGCTGGGCTAGCCTGCTGCTGCAGAGCCGGGCCGAAAGGAGAAACGGGCCAAAAGAAGAAGGAGAAGGAGAAAGAAAAAGAAAGGTTTTCCTATTGTTTAAAAGGGATCAAACAAATGAGTTCAAATACAAATTTAAATTCAAACAATCAAAATCAATGCACCAGCATAAATGTAACAATGAACTCCTACAATTCATTAACTTATTTTAGAAAAGATTTAAATGCCTAACAAAATAAATGCATCCTTAGAAAATCTTTAGATCCTTAAACACAAGCAATTAAATTCTAGCTAACAAATTTTATTAATTTGCAAAAGTTGAAAATTAGTGTGTTCCGCGGTGTAAGTCGCTGCAGTTTGTTTGCGTGCTGAGCGCAAGCAGATGGATGTTACTCTCTCAGTACGCGGTGATGGCCACGTGCCACATTGTCACTGAAGTTTACTGAAGGCCTGTTTGGCTCTGGGGTGTTAAAATTTAACACCTGTCACATCGGATGTTTGGATGTTAATTAGGAGTATTAAACATAGGCTAATTACAAAACTAATTACACAAATGGAGTGTAATTTGCGAGACGAATCTATTAAGCCTAATTAGTCCATGATTTGACAATGTGGTGCTACAGTAACCATTTGCTAATGATGGATTAATTAGGCTTAATAGATTCATCTCGCGAATTAACACAGGATTCTGCAATTAGTTTTATAATTAGCTCATGTTTAGTTCTCCTAATTAGCATTCGAACATCCGATGTGACACTGTTAAAGTTTAGCACCTCGTATCCAAACACCCCGTTGCCGACTTCGTATGAGTCGCTACCAGTGTGAGCATCTAGATGCTGTTGCTCTCCGTATGCGGCAGTGGGGACGCGCCAAGGGTCCTCCGTTTCAGTCATCGGTCGACGCGTGTGATGGTCACCACTCAAGAGCCGCGGCAGCGTCTCCTCTTGACGACCGGCACTGCAGCTCCATCAGGTGATAAAAAGGTGCAAATTTCAGACAGTGCACATTTGATTTGGGTCCATGGCCCAATAAACAGACAACAGGCCCATGTGGCTGTGTCGCACTGTTTGATGACCCATATCTTTACTCTTTTTTTTCTCTCAAAATGATGATGAATAAAACTCTTAAGATTTTTCTAAAAAAAATTGATAGTAGGTGGGCCCGTGTGAGATTGGGAGTTTCAGAATTATTCCTAGTTATGATAGATTACTTAAAGGTGTATTTTTTAAATAAATAAAGCATACATTTTGGTCGATGCACCAACTATGTATGTAATACATGTTAGATCAAAATTGGAGAACCAAAATATGAAAAATTGGCTGCGACAAGATTTGATATAAATTTCTCTTATCTTAAGCAAACATTTCAATTAAACACATCACGTAATGAACACACATGGAGGTGTAATGTAAAGGGAAACAATTTGTGGATGGAATTGAAAAGGCACATAGAGTATCTGGTAATTGAAGTCTATCACTGAACAAATTCTATTTTGTACCACAATATCATGTGTTTCTCAGAGGTACTTGTATGGGTAGTGTGTTCATGCGTTCCTAGGGTAGTTCATGTATAGACGTGCTCTAGAGTCAAGAAAAAGTGAAAGAACCAGGAGGGAGGATAGACAAATGCATGTCATCTTGAGATCGTTCCAATCATCCAATGCAAAGAACACATGGGCTATCACAAGCAGGTATTATACACATCGATCAGGCTTCTGAATCAAAGCCATGAGCTTATTATTATTACAGCCTTTATGTACTGATGATGGCACTGTAACATATGGTACATGTACGAGTGTTCAATGATGTCAACCTGTCGGCAAAGTTGGCTAGTAAACTAGTTCGGGAACAGGCAGTCGCGGCGTATCTCGCCGGTGGCCGCCGTCTTGGCTAGTAAACTAGTTCGCCAACATGGGAAGAAGAAAGAACTAAAGGAAGAAGAAAGAGGAAATGAGGAGGAAGAACGGTAGAAAGGAGCCCTTCGGTCATTGTTTTTTTAAGGAACAGGAGGGGCATAGCCCCTACTGACTAATATATTAATAAAAAGAAAGGAAAGGGTACAAAAAATTCTTACAAGAGCTGCCAAGAAAAGAAAAGAAAAGAGGGGGGGGGGGGGGGGGGGGGGAGCACGAGCCTCCTGGATCCACCCCTGAATAAATTTATTCAAGAATTTATAAGACCTATATCTCTTAAATAAATTACTAGCTCGGGTTGATTGGACTAATATTGCATATGAGTGACAATGGTTTTTTTTATGAAACAATTGCAACTTTACTCGTTTCATCTTTTTTAATCCGAGTCTTCCATCTGCCCCTCTTTCTATACGCCGTGACCTGAATCGATTTAAGTTGAAAAAAATCAAATGAAAAAGAGAAAAAAAAGTGAAATGAGTTAAAATGCCCTTGCCTTATCCACAACACGCCGGCCTCCTCATTCATACCATCTAGTCAGCAAACATGCAAAGCCGAAAAAAGAGGAGGTAAATGTGCAATTAGCGTGGTGAAAATGAGGGCAATTATGCATTTGGCCCTTTTATATCTGCAAGTAGTGATACTCATTCCATTTTGTACCGCAATACCATGTACCGATCTAGCCTCTTGGAGGTACTTATATGGTAGGAAGTGTTCATGTGTCCATAGGGTAGTTTAGGTATGGACGTGTGCTCTAGACTGTAGGAAAAAAAAAGTGAAAGAGCCAGAAGGGAGAATAGATAATGTCATCTTGAGATCGCTCCAATGCAAAGAACACACATGGACTATCACAAAGAGGTATTATACACATCGATAAGGCTCTGAATCAACGCCATGAGCTTATTATAATTACAGCCTTTATGTACTGATGATGATGTTGTAACATATGGTACATGTATGAGTGTTCAATGATGTCAACCGTACCTGTCTGGCTAGCAACTAGTTCGGGAACCGGCAGTCGCGGCGTATCTCGCCGGTGGCCGCCGTCTTGACGCCGACCCTGCCGAGCTTGGTGATGGCCGCCACGAAGTCGCCGAAGAAGGCGCCCTGGTTGGACGCGTAGTAGTTGACGGTGCCGCGGGACCGGGTGTCGGAGTAGAGCACCTGGTCGGAGCCCAGGAGCCCCTTGCCGCCCTGCAGGTTCCGGAAGAAGGCGTTGTCGAAGGTCACCGGCGAGGGGTCCAGGAAGGCGAAGCCATTGGTGGGGTTGGAGCTGCAGGTGGCATTCAGCTGCGACGCGAAGTTGGGGTCCATGGTCGGGTCGGTGCCGATCCGGTACTGGAAGAAGGGGCAGTCCGCGGCGCCGAGGGTGTGGCCGCCTGAATTCACGCACAAGAAAGATACTTCATGGTCAGGCTGGCATGGATGGCGACGCGACGACGTGTATCGCAAGCGGAGTGAATGGAAAGTGATTGAGCTGGTGAGTATGAGCAGGCGTTTACCTGAAAGGGCGATCATTTCAGACTGGGAGAGGCCGAGGCCGGAGAAGTAGGAGTTGAGCTGGTCGAGGTTGAAGTTGGCGTGAGGCAGCACGACGCTGGCCTTGGTCGACACCCTGCCGTCGTACCGGCCCAGCTCCACCTCATAGTACGGCCCGCCGCTCTGCGACCAATACAATGCGAATCCATGCGTGTGCAGAGTTAGTAGTACGGAGTATTATTTACATGTATCTGACAACGTGTAACTGTATCCAGAAGCTGGTGGTGATGAGTGGATGTGTGCTCGGCTCGGCAGTTACCTGGGAGATGGATTCCCTGGCGGCGAGGGCCATGATGTCCGCGCAGGAGACCTTGTACTGGCACCGCGGGTCGCTGTCCACGGCGGCCTTGGCGTTGAGGATCACCTGGAACCCCTCCGGCTTCAGCGACTGGTTGTCGGGGTTGCGCCACTCGTCGTCGCCGTTCGAGTTCACGATCATGATCGACGCGTCACACCCCTGCACGCGCATCAACAGAGACAGTTGAATGGATCACTGGGTGCTACAAAGGCGCGAGCTGGTTTGATGGGCACACTGCGTGATAAGCATACGCTACGCACCCTGACGGCGCAGTCGTGGAAGAAGAGCCTGAGCGCGGCGGGTGCGGAGATCGGGGACTGCGCCATGGACTGCTGGACGGAGCTCCGGACGATGACCTCCAGGTTGGGGCAGATGCTGGAGTAGTAGTACGGCCTCAGCTGCGCGACGGCAGACGGCGGCATGAGCGCCGCGGACACGACGGCGGCGGCGACAAAGAAGCCCAACCGAAGGCTCGCCATTGATGACAGTCAGTTCTTCCCTGCAGCTTGCTTAGCGACGGCTGTTGCGTGGGTGCTCCAAAAGTGCGTGGATTCAGAGGCTGTGTCTAGCTGGTGATCTCGTGAATCGAGGCGGGTTAGGAAGCGATGGTGCATTGGAATGGAGGCTGCATGGGATTTATATAGCAGAAGCTGGCGTGCTAGCGCTTGGCTTCCTCGTCATTTTTAACGGCCAATTGGAGCAATTTGAGGTAGAACAGTAGAACAAGTAGTAATCTGCTATGGTAATTGGAGTTTGATCGAAGTGATATGTTTGTAATAGTTTAGCAGATGATACCCGTGACCAAATGACACCTCAGTTTAATTAGCCGCCAGGAATTCTGAACCAAGGCACCGATTCTTCAGCTACAGTCACACGCTTAATAGCATTTGCTTCCTTCAAACTTCAGGTTCAGAAATCAGGGTTACGTACTAATAATCGCGTCACTAAATCTTGGACAAGAATAAATGTACCTCATTATTCCCTATCAAAAATATGTGCTACTTGACTACTTGAGGCACTGTTTCTTTATAATCTTCTTGAGTGAATTTGACACATTTTGCAATAACCTTTTTCTTTCAAAATTCAAAATTCAGATTGAGAAAAGAAATTTCAGGCTTATACATACTAATTAGCCTTGTCCTTTGGATTTGAACAAATGTTGCTGTTAGTAGTGAGCAGTAGTTAACAACGGTGTAACATATTACTCCCTCCGTCCATTTATTGGAATCGTTTTAGCTATGTGCGCAGTGACAGGGGGGGCTGGTGGAACCCGGTTTGCCATTAAATCGGTGCTTTTCTTTAACTCCGCATGTGTCTGTTGAGTTACCGAGTAAACGCTCCTTTCAGTTTCAATCGGCAGGCCGTTACCGCGCGCTAATCCCGCTCGAAATGCTGTAAGCGCGCGCGGCAGGCTTGTTTCAGTTTCAGTCGCCAGGCTCCTTTCATTTTCAGTCGCAGAAACAACGCGCGCTTATGCCTTTCATTTTCACGCGCGCTTCTTTGCCGCGCGATGCCTTTCATTTTCACTCGCCATAAATCACACGCGTGCAGTTCTCTTCAGTTTTGGCCGCTGCATCAAAGCACCAGGCTCCTTTCCTTCCATGCTGTAGCCTTTCAGTTCTCTTCTTTCTCTCTATCTCTCATTCATTCTATAGCACACCAACGATGCCCGGGATAGAGATTGACTTGAACCAAAATCCACCAAAATCAACCTTAGATAATCCTGTAGATTGGGATGACATAGGGGAGTGGGATGGCCCTGCCAATGAACTCGATTATGCCATGATCTGGAATGATGAATATCAAGGTGATTAGTTAACCATGATCCACGATGTGTTCTGTCTTCCTTCTGCGTGTGATCTGATTTTTTTTTTGCTGCTTGTGTTCCATGTCATAGGTGATCAAGATAGAGATGGATGAACTGAAGGAGTGCAAGTACCTGATGCCGATGGCCAAGTAGCATATGGAGATCAAGATGTGCAAGCAGAGGGTCTTTCAAATGGTGATTTTCAATTTCATCTCTTAATCCTTTTAGATGAACTACCTGTGTTACAAATTTTCAGTGACATGTGCTATCTGTACCTGTGTTACATTAACATGCTTCTGTCGTACAAATTTGCTATCTGTACTAATGACATTTGCTTTTAGATCAAATTTGCTATCTGTACTAACCACATTTGCTAGCAGAGATCAAGACGTGCAAGCAGAGATCACATTTGCTATCTGTGTTACATTAACATGCTTCTGTTGTATACAAATTTGCTATCAGTGACATGTGCTATCTGTACTAATCACATTAACATGCTTCTACTGTACAGGTTCCAATAATAACAAACGAAGATTCTACTCGGATGACTTAAAGATCGCCATATACCTAGAGCTATTGGCAAAAACTGATCCTCCTATTCCGCGCCGTGGGGTTTCAAAGGGAGTTGCACGAAAATTTAATGTGCCTCTAAGAGTTGTGCAGTCCATTTGGAAAAATGGACAAACTGGTGGAGTAAATGGTGTTGTGAACAAATGGTCTAAGAATTGTGGTAGGAAAAGAATAGAAATAGACTTGGAATCCATAAAAGACGTTCCTCTTAGTCAGCGCACCACTTTTCAGGATCTTGCTAATGCATTGGGTGTCAAGAAGAGCACACTTCATAACCGTTTCAAGGAAGGATATTTTCGTCGACACACTAATGACATCAAGTTTAGCTTGACTGATGAAAACAAGAAGGCCCGCGTCAAGTATTGTTTATCCATGGTGAATGATCAGTCTCTGTCTTTTAAACCAATGTACAATGTCATGTACATTGATGAAAAATGGTTCTATAGGACTCGTAGGAACCAAAAATATTACCTTGCCAATTTTATTGATGAAGAAAGACCACAACGAGCAGTTAAAAGCAAAAATTTTATTGAGAAGGTGATGTTCCTAGCTGTGGTTACGAGGCCTAGATATGCTGACAATGATCAATGCATTTTTGATGGTAAACTAGGCATTTTTCCCTTTGTGAAAGTAGAGCCAGCAAAGAGATGGAGCCCAAACAGGGACGCAGGTACTAGAAATTGCGAACTTTTTTTTCCCAATTCTCCTGAATGAATTATGAGTCTTACTAACAATGTTTACATCTGTAGGTACCCTTGTAACAAAGGTCATGACGTCGGTAACAAAAGAAGTTAGCCGAGATTTTCTTGTGAACAAGGTTCTACCCGCAATCAAAGTAAAGTGGCCAGCAGAAGAGAGAGGTTTGCCCATATACATACAGCAAGACAATGCTAAAACTCACATTGATGTGAATGACCCTGCATTTGTTCATGCTGCCCAAGCAGATGGTTGGGACATTAGGCTCACATGTCAACCTCCCAATTCTCCTGACCTTAATGTATTGGATCTCGGTTTTTTTGCCGCAATTCAAGCACTGTGTTGACGCCAGATTTCGTCACCAGTAGAATCGGCGCCAAGAAGAAAGGAAATCGGAGAAGCACAGTTGGGAATCGGCCAAATGGTGCTATAGTGCGGAATCGGCTGGCGACTTTTGTCTCGTTTCAGGACGAATGCACCAGAGTCCCAATCGGCAATCTTTTGCCGATGAGAAATCGGCCGATTAGGAGGGTGGACTAATTGGGCCTGTATGGGCTCGGAAAGGGATAGAAGGATAAGGTGGAGGTCAGCCCACGAAGCGTGGAGTAACTAACCTAGCACGAATTGTGCTTGTAGATATCCGTTTTCTGTTTGAATTAGAGATAGGATTCTAGTCGGTTAAGAAGTTATTTGTACGGGGCTATAAATAGCTACCTTTGTAAATCTGTAATCATATAAACCAATCAATACAACAAGCTACTTTTTTCCTCGTACTTACTTTCAGGCGACTTTGCTACTACTTTTCTCTTTTCTACGAGTTCGTACGGGTTGGCGGGGCTGCATCATCTTGATCTCCGGTCGATTCTGTAAGTTCCGTTTATCGAGTAATATCTAGGCTTTAACTCCGGGCGTATCGCTGTTGTTTCGTTTAGATTTATTCACTAGTTATCGATATTTGCTAGATCTATAGGTTTTTACCTGTTTTTCTAGTTTTTTATCACCAGTTATCCAGCTAGGAATCGGTAGTATCGGCTTTCTTTATTTTCTACCGTTATATTCATCTATTGCCAATTAGATCTTTTCCTAGTGTTGTTATCATAAGCTTTGTACCGATCACTTTAGTAATCTCCTGTCTACAAGGCTATAGGGATCAGCTGTCTTATAGCCGATTTCATTTATCACAGTAAATCGGCCGATTCGCCGATAAACTCTCTCGATCGGAAACTTAGCCGATCGTAATATCTGGACCTGACACGTATTCTTCCTTGCCAATCAACAGGTCAGATTGGCTGGCACGCCGCGTGAACCGCACCAGGGCATTCACCCGAACAGGAGCTAAGCAGATTCTCCCGGGTCGTGTGTCGGCTGCTAGGATTCGGTTGACTGATTTCTAGCACCAACACACTGTTTGAAAAGGGAACACCAAACAACATTAACGACATTGTGGCAAAGGTTGATAAGGCATATATGGACTATCCTGTGCAAAGGGCCAACCATATTTTTCTAACCCAACAGGGTTGCATGATGGAGATCATGAATCACAATGGAGGCCAGCACTGCAACATCCCTCACATGAAGAAAAAAACTCTAGAGCTACAAGGATGTCTTCCAACTTCTCTGAGTTGCCCTATGCAACTTCACAATCAAGCCATGCAGTTCATCGGTAGTTAGAATTAGAAGTCATGGAAACTGCAAGCAATATTATCCCTTGTTTCTCAAATGCAATTCATCTTGAACATGAAAATTTTTATCCATAAGCTAACAGAGACTAGTACTGCTAAATTTTCATCTTTGTGCCCACGACCAATCCAAAGCAGGGTTGCTGCAGCATCATTGGCATCCTCCTCGTGGTGTCCATACAAGAGAGGCAATAGCACAGGGAGCATCAAAGTAGAGGCTTCATGATTCACCTTGTCGGATTGAAACTTGTTAACATCAGTTGAAGAAAACTTCACTAGGGCATACACGGCATTAGGTTCGTCAACTTCGGCATCAGGTTCGTCGACTTTGGCGATATCCATCTGGGAGTCCGGCACCTCGGTCTCACCTGCAAAAGAATCCATCACGAACTGCACCTCGCTGTCGGCCATGGGGTCTTCATCTTCTTCGGTAGAATCGGGTGCCCAATTGATGACGGCCTTGCTCTTCTACCTTTCGTCGTCCTTGGTTCTTGATGGGAGCGACGGGGAGGTGCATGCAGGCAGGCTGACGACGGCCTTGCCCTTCTGCCGCTCGTCGTCCTTGGGTGCTGATGGGAGCGTCGGCGAGGTGCACGCAGGCAGGCTGATGACGGCCTTGCCGTTCTGCCGCTCGTCATCCTTGGGTGTTGATGGGAGCGATGGCGAGGTGCATGCAGGCAGGCTGACGACGGCCTTGCCGTTCTGCCGCTCGTCGTCCTTGGGTGTTGATGGGAGCGACGGCGAGGTGCATGCAGGCAGGCGACGGCGATCCATCGCATGCAGGCAACGGCGCCCTTCTGCCTGGTACCCCTTGTGTCCCGTCCGGCCGTCTTGTCCCGCTGGACGTGAATCCTAACGGATAGGAACGGAGCTGCTTTTTGAAGAATGGAAAGACTGCGCCCCTTCAATTGCCGCGTACGAAACGAGGAGCCACAAACTTAAACGACGCAGATTCTTGGAAAGGATTTTTTTGCTAAAACGATTCGGATAAATGGACGGAGGGATTCAGTAATCGGATGAGCCGCTCCGCTCGTGTCACCCCAGAGCGGCTCGGGCGGACCGCCGCCGTGCCCCTTCAGCCCCTTCCCCTCCCACCTTTCACCTCGCCGCCGCAGGAGCGCGTCGTCGGAAGCCTGCGCGGGTACAAGGACGGCGGTGGCGAGGCCTCCCTCCCTGAGTTGTCCTTACCCAACAAAACCTGGATCTAGCGGACCGCGACGGCAGCGGCAGCGGCGGTTGCAGCAGGGCGGTGGCGGCAGCCCGCGACGGCAGCAGCCCGCAGCAGGGCGGTGGCACGCCGAAGCCAGCACCTTCGGCTTGCGGCCGCCGCCGTGGGGGGGGGGGTCCTCGCCTCCGATTGCCAGGATCTGGTGGTGCGACCAGGGGGATCTGGTGGTGCGACCAGGGGTCGGCGGTTACCATGCAGTGCTTTTTTGTGTGCAGGTTCTCGGGCGAAAGGTCCTCGACTGTTTGCCGGTGACGATGGTGTCGTGGGCATAGTTTTCCTTCTCGAAGTCATTGCCGTGAGGACCTCAAATATTCAGGGATAGATCCATGTGAAAACCAAAGAACCGACTCGCTGGTTCGAGCGACGGCAGCATCTTGACGATGCTTTCCTCTTGAGGCGTCATCTTGGAGTCCTTGATGGCGACATCATGGTCAGCTTGGAGCGATGGCGGTGCCTGATCTATTTTCGTGGTAGAAATTGACTCAGTGCGGTTTACAGAGGATAAGGATTACCAGGCAGCACATGACCGTCGACGATCCTAACATCAAAAGTTTCTAAGAAAGCTGATGTGAGGTGTTTTGTGACTGCATAAGGATCAAAGTAAAGTTGAAGGAAGGACGTAGAAGAAGTTCGAAACTTAGTCTTTCAAGCTTTCTTTCTTATCTTTTGTGTTCCTCGGTTTGAGACTTGGAATCTAAGTACTCACGTAATTTCTGGCTATATGACCAGATTTATTTTTTTTGGTTGTAGACATTCACGTGTAAATGTTCAAGATCGGATATTTTTCTTAATTAAAAAAAGCATTCAGTAATCAGCAGCAGCCGAGTTGTCAACCAATTATGTGCTAACTACGGCAGTGTTCCCATAAGCACGAGCAAATCGCGCCAACAAAATTTGCTGCAAAACATTAGATTTCTTAGGATCATCACGTACGCTAGCACACAATGCCTCCTTAGTATAGTACATATTGATACTTGTATTTTTCCCAGAAGTCTCTTCATGACTTTGTCAATTTGCCACAACTTAAGCAAAGCGTTTCTTTATGAGAACAAGAGCTGAACTGATTTCCTTGATTGGCACAACTCTGCACATGCACAGAGCTGGATTGTTCCTTGCTGCGGAATCACACGAAGACGACGGTGTGCACAAATAAGGGTCATTTCGGCGCATGCTTGCGTATTTCGACCTGCGTCTTACGCGTAATCTTGCGAGTGCTGCAAACGACAAAGTTGACTTGACAAAGATGCACTATTATTCCATTATTTATGTGAACAACGGTTGAACTGAGTTCCTTGATTTAAATAACGACATCAGCTCTATTCCGTGTTATCCTAGACACTAAACAATCAGGACCATAGAGGGGAGGAGGGGGGAGCCTGACTAAACGAACATGCATTGTGTAGCGCGTACACGACACGTAAACAGGTTAAGGGCGTGCTTGGTTCTGAGCCACCAAAAACCACGCCACAGGCTACGGTGGCTGTGCCGCTTAGAATCGGCGTCACAGGCCATGGCGTAGCGCCGCAAGGTCGGGGACCAAGCACACCATAAGTAACCGTTTATTGAGATGAAAAACTATAATTTCGGTAAGGAATCATAAATTAATCAACAACTTCAAAGTTCAAGATTAATTCCGAGGCGTGTTTTAGAATATGGAAGGGGCATTTGCGATGTTGTTGCTGGTTTTTATTTTTCTTTTTTTGAAAAAGTCCGAAATACCTCCTTGTATATGAGCAAAGTTCAAATAACCTCCTAAACTATTTTTTTCAATTTACCTCGTAACTGTGTTAATAGTTCCAATTTACCCCTCTATAAGATTTATTTTTATTTGTTTCTCCGCACATAAGTCAAATTTAAGTTTAAATTTTGCGTAGTGATTGGGGAGTTCTCCAACTAATCGAGGCTCACCTTGTTGCGCGACAATTTTGTATTTGTTCACATCATGTGCAGTGATGTAGTGCAAGTGGGAGTGGGGGTGGGGGTGGGGGTGGGGGGTTGCCGGTCGGGTTGGGCTGTTGGGTATGTGTTGACTTGAAGTGCAGTGGGCTACATGTTTTTTAAGAAGATATGGGCTGTTGGACTGCATGGTCCATTTAGTTTCAGATTTTCAATATTGAATTCTCCTAATTAAATTGTGGAATTCAGAGAATTCAAATTACTCTTATATTATGCACATAAAATCGAACCATAGAATTGACCACCGTGTTCATTTAAGAAACTTGACAACGGAATTTGTAAAGCATTTTTTATCATTTCTATTAAATTTAGTTATTTTTTAGTTGCATGGACTCTTTATTTAGTTATTTTACTTCCGGCTTCTAATTTCCTTTTTTATATTTCGAATTTTTTTTATATTTATTAGTTGTATATTTCAAGATGACGCGAGTTCAAGGACACCGTGTTGGTCGTGGACCGTGCCAACAAGGAGGCTATCAGAGATGGTCGGAGCTGCAGGTACGGAGTGAACATGTATGTTGATGGGAAGCTCTGGGAGGAACAAACCAATGAGATGCCTATGACTGCGGTTCTTTGGGAGAGCTGGTCACATCCTCTCCAAGGAGGAGGAAGAGGATTTCCCAGACGATCCATCTGCTTGAATCCCCATCATCTATGAATCTGGATGGCCCCTTGAATAATCAGATCAGCCACCCTGATTTGTGTGCTCATGGTGTGCTTACTTCTGTAAGATTATGCTTCCGCAGGTCATGCATATTTGTACTAAGCTGTGAGGTGTCACTTCTGGCATCTGCAGGTCATGCGTATAGTATGTTCTAAGCAATAAGCCTTCTCAAATCTCAAATATCCAATCCAAACGAAGCTAGGTTAATGGACGAGAGAGCGCGAGGCGGCCACACGCCCCCTCTGCTCTTCTATATAAACCCACGCTGTCATCGCTTGCGAACCACCCCGAGCGCATGCAGTTTAACGGCTTTGGCTAATTTAAGAGAGATTAGTAAACAAACCGCGGCCTTAAGAGCGGAGCTCATCAGTATGATGAGGCGCCTCCAGTTCTTGGCCACCGCCTCCTTCTTCCTCCTCGCAATCGATGCCTTCCCGCCGTCAATGGCCGGGGCCCAGCAGCTGTCGCCGGACCACTACGCCGACGTCTGCCCCAACCTCGAGAGCATTGTCCGCGCCGCCGTGCGGATGTCCGTGGCGCACTCGCCGGTCGCCGCGCCCGCCACGCTCCGGCTCTTCTTCCATGACTGCGCTGTCAGGGTACGTTCGTTCGGTTTCTGACGTTATGTATGCCGATGGATCAGTTGACCTACGAATCAACTGGTGAGATTATTGGCTTGTGATTGTTTGTTGATGCCGTGCGATCCTCATTAAGGGCTGCGACGCGTCGATCATGCTCATCAACCCCGATGGCGACGACGAGTGGCGGAGCCTCGACGGCATGACGCTGAAGCTTGAGGGGTTCAACACGGTGATGAGCGCCAAGGCGGCCGTGGACAGCGACCCGCGGTGCCGGAACATGGTGTCGTGCGCCGACATCCTGGCACTCGCCGCCAGGGACTCCGTGTTCCTGGTAAGCACGACACCATCCTTGCCGCTCGCGTTCGCGCTCGAGGGCGTTCATTTGTCTCGCCGGATCGTGACCGTGTCTCGCGTGAACACACGGCGGCCGCGCAGAGCGGAGGGCCGGACTACCTGGTGGAGCTGGGCCGGTACGACGGCCGGGTGTCGACTCAAGGCAGCGTCCTGATCCCTCATGGCAACTTCAACCTCGACCAGCTCAACGCCTTCTTCTCCGGCCTCGGCCTCTCCCAAGCCGACATGATCGCGCTCTCAGGTATACCTAGAATTGCACGTGTACATATCAATATGTCACAGCTATATCTGCTAGCTAGAACACGCCAAGATCATGCACACGCAGCATTTACTTGCGAGACTGGTGGTGTCGTCGTGTCCTGTTGCTAACTGCCGTTCTTGCATGTGGGCATCGCAAAGCAGGGGCTCACACGATCGGCGCGGCGTCGTGCGGCGTCTTCGGGTACCGGCTGGGCACGGACGCGGCCATGGACCCGGCGTTCGCGGAGCAGCTCCGGGGCAGCTGCCCGGGCGCCGGCGGTTTCGCGTTCCTTGACGCCGCGACGCCGCTGCGGTTCGACAACGAGTACTACCGGAACCTGCGCGGCGGGAGGGGGCTCCTGGCGTCCGACCAGGCGCTGTACGCGGACCCGAGGTCGCGCGGCGCCGTCGACCGCTACGCCGCGGACCAGGGCGCCTTCTTCGGCGACTTCGCCGCGTCCATGACCAGGCTCGGCAGGGTCGGGGTCAGGACGGCGGACGACGGCGAGATACGCCGCGACTGCAGGTTCCCCAACTGATAGGGATTCACTTGGTTGCGCGACGGTTTTGTACTCGTGTGACGTCGTGTACGGTGTGATGTTTCAGACTTTGAGCCTTAAAGAAAAAAAAAGAGGAATTTGAGCCTGAAGTGCAGCGGGCAGCGTGTTTTTTGGGAAGATGCTAGTTGGGCCGTAGGGCCCCATTTGATTTCAGCCTTTCATCCTTAGATCCTCCTCCCCCTCACAAAAAAAAAAACTTAGATCCTCCTGATTGAACTGTGGAATTCAGAGAATTCAGCTTTGTCTCCTATCATGCACGTAGGATTGAATCATAGAATTGACCCCCAAGTTTCAAATGAATTTGGCCATAGCTACCAAGTGACTGTCACTATTTAGAGCTAACCCCTCCGATTTGAGACTGATCCCTTTTACTTTAAGCATGACTTCTTGACCAAATATCAACTAGGGATAAATACAACTATTAAACTCCACACTAAATAGATGCACACCGAGGCCCGAGATTGAATATTCCTTCATCTAAAAATGCGCCTACAGATTCCGCCACCACACCCTAGTGATGCTTTGGCTGACCTCTGAATCTCTGATCCTTAGTAGGGTCTTTGCATTTTTTTTTTGCCAGTTGTCTCCTTTGAGGCTTTGCCTTTGGCATGCATAATGCATCGAGCAATAAGTTCTGTTGACCGTCAAGACGTCATGGTCGAGTTGGATTTAGAAATTGTACAGAGGATATCGTGTTCGTTCTTTACATCCAAAGCAATAAACACAATCAGAGTATCAATATTCCTGACCTAGGCAATTATAGTACCAATATTCCTGACCTAGATCATGCATCTTAATGCTAAAGGAAAATTTGTAAAAACTCACATGCAAGCTAGGACGTTTTAAATACACTCATCTGCAATCACTTCATGTAGTCTAACACCTGCAAATTTTATGTGTTTTCAATATAGCACTTAACTAAGCGATAATATATTCATGAAAGTTGGTGGTGGTTTGGCTTATCAAAGTTTTCTTCTGAGAGTTTGGTGCATTTACATTTGAGATTGACCCATCTTACTTGTTACTAGAGTTTAGGTTGTATCATCATCCTACGTGACTCTCCTATTCTGATAAGTTTTGACATAATTATTTACATGTATCTCTAGCGCATCCTCACCGGCATGCAGGACGAGTCATGCGAAGGAAGGTCAAACAACAACTGCATCAGCAGGTCGAAATGACTTGTAAATGGGCCATTTGAAACTACTTAATCTGCAGGTGGGTTTCTGCAAAAATTTCCAATAATAAATACTATAGACGTCATTGGGGGATATCTGTTTGTTTTATAATATCCGTAATAATAAATGCATAGCCATCTAAATAAAATATTATTCAAAACCTGTAAGGTTGTACTATATACATGTGGCGACGTACCCCTTGCCACAATGTGGTAGGTGCTTCTCGTTTCTGGAGTGAAGGGGAAAATGGTGGATCAGCATCCCGGTAGCTTCTATAGCTTTACAATATATGCTAGGGTGTAGATTAGGCAGATTAAGTCTGAGTTTAGCGTGGAGTCATCCATGGTGAATCTATTGATGGTTAAAGCAAAAAAAAAACATGCATGTGATTTATGACAAACCTAAATTAACTGATGCTTCCGTTGATTCATTCCTTGATAGGTTTTGCCAGCCGTGTATGGTGATTCACGCACCTATTTCTATACCAAGTGGACCGTGAGTTCTTTGAAACTTTAGAAAATCTTTGTTTATAGTAATAATATGCATCTTTGTTTTAACAAACAGCGTTTCCTCCTGTAACCTCACTTCAGAATGATGGGTTTCAAAGCACAGGCTGCCTTAACATGCAGTGTCCTGGTTTCCAGCCTGAAAAGGGTGCAGCCATAGCTCCTGGAGGCGTCATCGACCTTGTCTCAGATCCCAAGGGAGCCAAGCCAAATCTCAACCTCAAAATTATCAAGGTTAGCTTCTAGAGTGCATGCGGTGTGGTTTTTCTTTTTACACTTAGCCTGTAGAAACTAATCGAGATTGTCTTCTTTCTCACACATTAGGATGGCACATCAGGTGACTGGCTCGTGCACGCAGGGCTCAACCGGGATCCTGAGCTCATTGGTCGTTTTCCTAGATCACTCTTCACCGGCAGCTTTGCTGACAAAGCAAATGGCGTACTGTTCGGTGGCGTTGTGGCGGGACCCATCACAAACCCACCACCAATGGGTAGCGGGTACCTTCCAACAGATGACAAGAATGCCGCGTCCATAAGCAACATTCAACTCGTCGATCGGAATGGTCATGGTTGGCCTCTGACTGGGGATCTCTCCAAGTTTGAGACGAATAGAAATGCCTATGCCGTGAGTCCCATCACTAACGGGAAATTTTTCTATGGGGGGCATGAGCAGCCGAAGCCGTGATTGTAATTGCATAGTTTACACAACGGTGAGGTTTTCAAATGTGATGGTTTTCACTTTGTGTAGACAGTTTGAGGAATCCAATTCAATGACATGGTGGGCTAGATGGTTTTCACTTTCATCACCCTCAGCTTTTGATCTTAGTGAAAACATCTCATAAAGTATGTGAACTTATATTCAGTCCTGGGCACGAGTGTTTAGCTTGCACTGCATGTCATAACACGCAAGCTTCATGCGGCAAAAACGCCATGAAAACATCAATTCGAATGCTACTTCGAACATTCTGAGAAGATTTGAGATCCAGTCAAATTCTTGGTCGAATTTTTATGGCCAGAAAATAATGCAAGTGAGGAAAAAGGAGGAAAAGTACCGGACGGTGCCGTGCCATGCAGGCGTGTTCAGACTTCAGAGCAACTTGAGAGAGCTAGAGAACAAACGAGTGCTCAAAAGATCTCTCCCCTCTCCAGAAGCTTTCACCATCCAGTCATCCACTCCAATTCGGCCAAGTGGCCGCTTTGCCATCTCAAGATAAGCCCCTCCTCTCCTACCACCATCTCCTCCTCTTCTTCCTACACAGCATCCGCCGCGGCAAATCAAGAAAGAATCTTGCTGGTGTTTGAGTTCGACAAAGGAAGAAGCGCACAGAGCGAGCGAGCGTGCTGACTGCTGAGAAGAGAAGAGATCGAGTACGGCCATGGCTCTGGCACCCGCATCTCTCCAGTGCTTCCTCACGGGCAGACCGGTGTGCTCGGCGACGCTGCCCAAGCTCGCGAGGAGGCCGTCGAGGATCTCGTGCAAGGCGGCCGGCGATGAGAAGGTCCCGTTGGGAGGGGATGGTCTTGGGGTGAAGCTCGGGAAGCTGGCGATGGTCACGCTGGCCGCCGGCGTGCTGGCGCTCGGGCCCGTCGACGGCGCCATGGCGGCCAAGTCCGGCGGCAGGGTCGGCGGGCAGGCGTTCCGGTCAGCGCCACGGTCGTCCGGCCCTCGGATAAACAACTCCAGGTATTTAGCGCTCTTGCTCATAACCTGTCTGCATCGGACACCAAGGTTCAGTTCGAGCCGTGTTCAGGACAGAGTTCAGACTCGATGATGTCTTCTTGCCTCTGATTACAAGCACTGAATCTCTGAATTCTTCTGAAGTTTAAAGCTTTTGAATTTTAATCGTCCTTCTTGTGCAACCTCGATCGTTCAGTTCTTCTCAATCATTTGCAAGAATGTACCGTAGTAAGATAGGCAACTGAAATCATCGGTGACATGCTGCGTCTGCTAATGCAAAATGTTTGTACGGTGTACGTGGTGCATGGGCGCAGGACGAACATCTACGTCAACCCGCCGGTGGCGCCGCCGCTGGGCGGGTACGGCTACGGCGGCTACGGCAGCCCGTTCTTCGGCGGCTACGGGTGGTCGCCGTTCACCTTCTTCGCGCCCGGCCCGAGCGTCGCCGTCGGTGTCGGCGGCGGCTTCGACACGCTCGTCCTCTTCTTGGTGCTGGGCGCCGTCGTCGGAGCCATCAGGCGGTTTCTCAACAGGAACAATGATGATTACGACGACTATTGATTATTACTATACTACCTACTAGTAGTAACGTAACGAATCTCATGCTTAATCTTCATCTGTAGTATGGCGAGATCCTTTTCTTGTTGATTTCCAGGAATAGAATATGCTGCTGCACAAGGGAATTGTACGTATGATTTTGCTTAATGCAATCAGAGTAGCAAAGAATTGTAACCCCGCTCCACGACGCGGCGCCTGTAGTGGTTTTTTTATTGTAGAAAAATAGGAATCCAGTGCCATAATTGTTGCTTGTGTTGTGTCTATGTCAATGAGCTCAAATTAGAGCACCTATACTTAAAATAGATTGCTATATCTTAAAAACAACTTGTACTTTTTTTTCTCCCGCGCCGTCCGCACAGCCGGCTCGGGCGGCTTCCCTGTTCGCCGCCCAACCCTCGCCTCCTTCCCGTCCTACTCCGACCCCAGGCCAACATCCCTAGAGTTGAGGACTGATCTGCACATCTCTTCACAATTATATATTTGGCTTTCTGTTCCATCTTAGTGACAATACGAGGGAGAGAATCAGTCATGGAAGTGTCGGTGTTTATATCCGGCAACTTAGCAAGAGGGTGCCCGAGGTTTTGTTTTGGTTGGTGGGGAGGGCGCCATGCTCCCGAAGGTCCCCTACGAGCGCTTCCGCATCTGGATGGGGGTGGGAGTGAGAGGGGACGGCGATGAGGATCGAGCAGGAGGGGGAGGCCGATGAGCAAGCGCGGATCTATGGAGGGAGTTAGCGAGACGCCGGTCCGATGGTCCGTGGAGGTGAGGAAGAAGTCCGAGTAAACTGCATTTGATAGAAATTTCGGGTCCAAGGAGGGATGATCCGGGCGTTCTCCACCCTTAGATGTGAGTAAGAGAGAGAAAGAGAGTCTAAGAGAAGATCTGGACGGTTCATTCTGGGCAAGAGGAATTTTTGTGTGTACAAAACGGGGTACACAAACGAAACATGATCTCTGTGAGGGCATGAGATAGGGTGGATATAGTAAAGAAAAATTTGATGAATTTATAGGGGTAGATAGGGATGAAAGCGGTCGGGAATGGTCGGGAAAATACCCTAACCACTTTCGTTTTTGTATTTTTATACGGGAACAGGAACGAAATCGGAAAAGCTCGGTCGGGAAAGCGAAATCGGAAATTCGGGATATCGGAAATGAAATAATTCAATCGAAAACACGTCTATAACAGTCGGGAATCGATAATTGAAAGCAGAAACAACCGACCACTTCAAACGTTCGACTCAACACAAAGAGTTTAATCATGGTACTACCAATGACCAAGTACATATATTAAATATCACATTACCATTAAATGCATACATGATTACAAACATCATTTGAAACAAAATTATCCTAAAATACTTGGAGAACAATTGAGAACCAAGTAAATAATAGGTAGATACCATGAATATTTCTTTAATTATTATCATGAAATAATATTTGGGAACTTACAAAATTGAAAATAAAAGAAAAAAGGGCCAAACCACCTTTTTCCTGTGGGCAAGGAGAGGAAAAGGAAAAAGGAAATGGATTAAAAGGAGCCATAATGGCAAAAGAGAGGTTAGGTTATGTCGAGAATGGCAATTTAGCGTGTTCATTTTTTTAGAGTTGCATTCAAGCGGAATCGCAATTTCCTCCCCTCACTTTTCCCCTTCCTCTGCCTCACCTCTATTCGATCCCGATCTGAGGGGTGGTGCGATGGGGGAAAAATCAAAGGAGGCAGAAGGTTTCTTCATGGCAGTCAGCATCTGGAGGTGGTGTCGTGTTGGGGAAGAAGGATCTGCCCGCCCCGACCGTCAATGAAGCACAAGACAGCTGAGGCAGCTCAAATTAGTGATGTCGGAAGAAATTTTGTCAATGCTTCCGCTCTTTCGCGCTTCTTGCAAAGGTTAGTGCATTACATGCATTGTTAGTCGCTTCCAGTTCCAGTCCGGGTATATGATGTCGTTCTAAAGCTTTGATGTGAAAATGTCGGCTTGAGCCGTCTGTTCTTGTATGCAAGTGTTTTGAAATATCCTCACACCATGCTATCTGAATCATAATAAACAATCAAACAAAGGTAATGTTTTTCCTTGTTCATCTATCCATAGCTATTCACTGTAGATCCGGATTGCAACATGTTTGTTTGTCTAGGTAACCACTCACTTTCCGTTTTGTTGAACAGCTACTGTTAATTTGCAGCCTAACTCTTGCAATGCTAGTTTTCTAGCTTTGTTCTTTTGTGAGAAGTGAGAACCACACGGCTTGGGATCAGTGTGATTTGCAGAAGCATGTGATACCCTCTTAATCAGTAATGTTCATTTATCTTTGTACCATACTGATTATGTATGGTCAAGAGTGTTTATTTGTCTCTGTACTGCATAAAATAAACCTATAGATGTTTAAACCTATAGATGTTTCGTCAAGAATATTTATGTTTTATTTGTCTCGTATACATTAAACAAATATCCATCCAATCTTTTGGCTTAGTGGCATATCTTGTATGTAGCTAAGTGTTTGAAATGCCCTAGATGCCAAACAATGTTACAATGTTTTTGTTATGCCTGACCTACATAAAACAATATAAATATATTGGTCATATAAGATGGATTCATATGTTCAGGATGTCTATAGGTCATTTTGTGAGAACTTTAGCTCTATGAATCTTTAATGTAAAAATCTTCTTTTGTGCCTGTACGCATTCATTTATCTGTGGAATGTTTAGAACTCCACTGATAAGTAATTGACCTTGTTGCAACTGGATGTTTACAGAGTGGTTGTAGAATTTTTTGCAATCCTTTTCTAGTTGGAATGTACCCTAAACTTACATTTGAAGCATCCTTGTGCTGAATTGTGACCTCCTTTTTATTATATGCATTTTATTAAGGCAAGAGTATTGCTGCTGGTTTGATTGTGGCTGCAGAGATAAGGGAAATCACTATGACATGTGGTGCGCTTGCTGAAAAAAGTTTGCTGTTCTTTCAAAATCTAAAAATCGTTAACCTACTAATTGTCTGTGTAGGATGTGAAGTAGCATATATGTTGAAATACCACTAAAGACTTATATTCTTGCACTTGTTAACCTATAAGATGGATAGTAGGTTACCTATGGCTGATCTTAATGAGAATTTGCACATCCTATTCAATAACATTCTTTGTCAATAGTATCCTGTTTGTTTTTTTCCCTTTCTGTGTCATTTCCAGCCATGGATTGAACATGATGTTCCATCTCTTTTGCTGTTTGTGGGCATTTGTAAAGGGCTACCTTATGAAAACTGGAAGTTTTACCATTAGTATTGTTTATGCCATCAAGAGATTGTGGACTAATTTCGAGTTTGGACGATAGGGTGTACAAGGGCTATGAGGGCTTTTGTGTGAGACATAAGCGCAGGATCCATTTTCTCCCAGCTAGCTTTGTAGTGATTTCCAAATCAGTCTACTCTTCATGACAAGTCTAGCTCTCTAGTTATCAATTGTTTCTTTAATACATTCAGATGTAATCAAATCAAATTTCATTGGAGATTATATCAACTACAGTGTTGAAGATTATCAAATGGTAATTTGGTTTCCCCGTGACCATTGTTGCACAATTCTTTACTTTTTGACATACATTTTGTCCAGAATTCTCTTAGCTAAAAGTATAATTCCCCTTAAGTTCTTTGCTGCAAATCATGACTGCCTATGCTGTATCAGGGTAGATAGAGCTCCTACTTTTAGGATTTGAAGTTCAAGATCATAACTGCGTAGATCACTGCCTATTGCCTACATCATTAAGGTGTTCTATCTAAGCTTCACATTGCCCTGTTTGCTTGCAAGGATCACTTCTTTAGTGGCTAGCAACAACTGGACTCCTTTTCCCACTAATCTTGGCCCTAGATGCAAACTGTAAGTACCATGCGGCTTTTATTGTTGTTGTTGTTTCTTCTTTAGTTCATTGCATGCCAATTGTGACAATTTTGTGTTGATGTACAAGGACCTGCCTGCTTCCCCATGTATCTCACTCTCGCGGCAGTCAGAGGCCAAAAAGGTGAAGGCAGCAGCCAGGAGCCCAGGAGAGAGATCGCCATGCTAGCGCCACATAAGCAAATGGATGATAATTACTAAGATTTGGACCTCCAGTGATGTATTAAAGAAGTTTAAGGATCTAGATCTACCATTAGCATTGTTTATCACTTTTCTGATTTTGAGACATTACTGCTAGAAAAGTGAATTTGATATTCACAAGCACTATGCATGGTGGATCTCTAAATAAAGGCAAATGGAAATTTACTGAAACAACAGTGACAATCAGTGTGCACCTTTACTAAAACCAAGGTCAAATATTGAAGATGTGAACAGAAAAAGAGCCTTTGAACAAAACAAAAATGGTGCTCCAATTTACAATATCCGTACAACAAAGTTAATTTTTTCCAAAAAAATGAACAATGTTCTCTGAAACTAAACTATCTGGGCTCAGAGCCCAAACTCTGATAGTTAACCGACGCAGATTGTGCGTCTCATCAATTTACCACAATTCTGAACGGTTTCTCTGAAAGATTGAAACTACCAGCTGGGCTCCGAGCCCAAACTCCAACAATGAATCTAACTGATCAAATCACCATCTCTGAACTAAACACAGAGCCCAACCAAACTCCAACGACGAATCTTAACTGACACAGATTGTGCGCCTCACGACATAAGTCATGTCATCCTCCAGAGCCCTCCTCAACCTTGCTCGATAATCAATCCTGCGATCCTCGAGCTCTATGATGCCAGCAAAATCATTACCCACCTGGACTTCCAAATTGCCTGCCGCTACATCTTGGGCAAGGTGATCCACTTTGCGGCAGGTGTCAAGGGCTTTCAGCGCCAGAGATGTGGCTTCAGCGGCCACCATAGCAAAGGGGGAGGAAGGGGACCTGATAATCTGTAGGCCGTCCATGGTCACGGCGCTGGCCGCCTGCAAGAGGACTACGAACCGCATGGCGCTGACATCCGGTAGACACGAATCGACATCAGAAGCCATGCCATCAATAGAACCTTGAAGCCTGTCGTGGGGATTCTTTCCTCCCTGACAAGATCCTCGAAGGATCTGAGGAAGACCGTTCCCGGGTCCTCCATCCTTGTGGACGATCCGAGGTGGTGATCGAGGCCGACGAAGACGGGGAAGAGGCAGAGGCGCGGCCGCAATCGGCAGACCGAAGGAGCCCTGGCCGTGGAAGTTGCTGGGGCGACGCCGAGGCCGACGGCAGCGATGCGGGGGGACAGCCTACTTCACCCGAGGTACTTGAGGGCGTGGGGCGGTGGAAGTGGTTGAGGGGGCGACGTCGGGGCCGACGGCAAGGGGGGGCAGCGGGGGCGGTCTACTGCACCTAGGTACTTGCGCGGTGTTATGACGACGGCGTTGAGGCGAAGGCGTCGCAGCCCGCGGGTGCCTCGATCGGCGGGTTGTTGAGGACGAGGGCTTTAGGCCTCGGAAGAAGCAGTGCTAAATTATATATAGGCCGTGTTTAGTTGGGGAATTTGGGAGGTGCCAAATTACTGTTACAGCACTGTAGCACACTGTAGCGTTTCGTTTGTATTTGTGAATTATTGTCCAAATATTGACTAATTAGGCTCAAAAGATTCGTCTCGCAAAGTACAACAAAACTGTGCAATTAGTTTTTAATTTCATCTACATTTAGTACTCCATGCATGTACCGCAAGTTTGATGTGATGGGGAATCTTCTTTTTGCATAGTGTCAAAGTTGGGAGTTGGGAGTAACTAAACATGGCCATAGACGGTGTAAGGGAGGCGCATGGGATGAGGGCAGGCAGCAGGCCGGCTTCTGCCGCGGCTCCGCCTCTTCCCCGTCTTCTCGTACCTACTTTTCTGGATAATTCTACTGGATCTTTAGCTGTAAGAAATATTGTATCTTTGAAATCTTGATCGGTCCAGGCCTGAACGCACCAATGCAGATTGCAGAGAAGCAGCTAGCTGAAAAAGCCTTATCGGCACGCTACCAATTTTCTGCTTCCTCCGCTGAAGCGCGATAGATAAGAGCAGACTGCACCTCTTGTTGCATGTCCCGTTACCTCCAGGAAACATGGATAAACGTTAACTTTGACCCAACTATCAGTCAACTCCCTGGTCAAAAATCAGTCAAATCCCAATGACGGCATGCACGGTGGTTTGGTACTAGGGTGGAAAATGTTACGCAGATATCCGAATTATCTGAATTCGTAACCGCTAAAATATGATTATACGGATATTTGTAACAAATTCTTTTATGATGTGGTACTTTGAATGGATACATTCGAATTTGATTTTTCACTATCCAAATTCATATTCATATTCGAAATAAACGTGGATATGGATGGATATCCGATATTGTCGGCATTTGTATAGCATTAGCACCTCTTTAAACTATAAAATAAATATATTATTTAAAATTATTATGAAGCTTGTATATTTATTTCCGTAAATTATTCAAATAATTTATTTTGTTATTTTGAAATATTTTATTCTTTACTTATATTATTAATTAATTGTTATTTATTAATTATACTATTTTAAAAATATTTTCAATGAATTATTAATTGTATGTCTAATACTGATTCAGTTTCGGTGCTCAATTCAGTTCTTTGCCCTATAATGGTCCCATACAGGTATTGACAAATGTACCTGGCAGTTTCTGAAACTGCAATCGTACTGAATTTCCTGATATTCTACATAAAAAATTGAACTTCCAGAAATTCTAGAGACAAAATCCGTTCGATCCCTCAAATTGGATCATAATCTGATCATGAAAACTGAAGCAAAAGAATGTTCCAAAAAGACATCATGTATTTCTTGCCACAGCCAATCACTCCCGCATCAACACACAAAAAATATACTACAGTACTACCAACTGTTAAGTGTTAACATCCCATGTTGGCATGTGTGGCCTAAACGCACATAAACACAAAGTAAAAAAGAGCAGTATTAGAATCTACTGGAAAACTGAGCATTCGTCCCGAGACTAAGTACCGGTTGCATTATGATCTGGAACTAATGCTCATATTAGTACCGGATCTAACGGCTAATTCCCTAGGGTGGCCTTGTGAGGCCCTTTAGTACTGGTTGGAGGCACCAACCGGTCCTAAAAGGTTCACGTTAGTATCGGTTGGTGTCTCCAACGGGTACTAATGTGCACCACATTAGTGCACCAACCGGTACTAATGCGGTGCACATTAGTATTCATTGATGTCCCAATCCGGTACTAATGTGTCATCCCCTTTAGTACCGGTTATTTTATTTCAACCGGTACCAAAGGCCTCCCTTAGTACCGCACTATCAATACTGGTTGCGAAACCGGTGCTAAAAGGGGTTCCCAACCGGTACTGATGGAGCTTTCCCCAGTAGTGTCTGGATATACCACAAATTAATAAGATAGCATTTAGAATGTCAGAGCTTCAATCCTCATGGACATTATAGTGATTATACTGTTGAGACTGTCGATCTTTCCCATCTCGTATGTATCAGCGTAGTAGTACAACTTGATTTTATTTGACAAAGACAGTCCAGATGCCAATACAAAGGAAGATTTCGCAAGTTTAAGCCTTCAAGTTCAGAAATGTCAACGACAAATGCAGTGACATCCCCAAGTAATCTAAAGATAACACAATGGACATCTTGTTGTAGATCTGGAAAATCAAAATATAGTTTCGGATTCACTTTTGCTTCCGGTAAACGGTCCTCTACAACCAGCTTGCCAGACTCCTGTAGAAAATCACGAGCACATTAAAAGAAATTTTGTGCAGACAAATAATAGGCACCGAAACAAAGTGCTATTCTAACAAAAGGTAATCTGAGTAAAAGGAATGGGTAGGGTGACACAAGATGTAGTTTCTGTTGGGAGGATGAAACTGTTGAACACCTTTTTTTTTTATTGCTCTATAGCTAGATACGTGTGAAGTCTGATTGCCATGATTATAAATGTGCCCTGTAGGCCAACGTCTTTTGAACAGTTTTGGGTTTGGGTCAATAGGTACTTGCCACATGTGAAAAAGATTCATATAGTGGGTTTGTCTGCAGTGTGCTGGGCTCTTTGGAACGCCAGAAACTCTGTAGCTTTGACAAAAAACATATCAAATCTCCTACAGAGATTATTTGTTTAGCAACTTTCTTTATTATGTACGGGGCAGGTTTACATAAATTGGAGGACAAGGAGATCTTGGGAGGACAAGGAGATCTTGGAAGCGGGAGCGGAGGCAATGAAGGAGGCGGCGCTTCGCTTCCATCCACATGAAGAATCGGCGAATG
Organism: Setaria italica; assembly: GCF_000263155.2. Classification (NCBI taxonomy): domain Eukaryota; kingdom Viridiplantae; phylum Streptophyta; class Magnoliopsida; order Poales; family Poaceae; genus Setaria; species Setaria italica. The sequence continues at coordinate 37,056,973 of NC_028453.1, forward strand.
ACACAGGAATAGTTCTTCTTCAGTAAAAGAGGAAAAGGAGGAAGATAGCTGTTCTACCAGAGTTAGGCTTTAGGGGGACAAGGGGAAGTTGTCTTTTGTGTAGTTAGTCATATCTGAATTTAGGCAGGTGCTGCCTCTGGGTCTTTTGTAACCTGTGAGCGGTCTCGGGTGTGTAGTCCCTCGGTGACATAGCTAGAATGAAAAGCTAGAAACTGTTCAGCAAAAGACATTGGGTTTATTTATCCTAAACCTCCCCAAGAGCGGTAATCTGTCTAAATAACTTTTCATTCTTGTTATTGCTCCAGTTGTGTCAGGTCCTATCTCCTTCATCAAACAACTGCCGAAAACAATAATTCTTTTTGCATGGATAAATGAATTTTGTGGATTGGTTGGTTTTAATTCATAAAATGAGCTATCACCCAATGACAGAAAGATTGAACACCTCACAAAACTTGATTGAACGAGAACCAATATGGGGAAGTGCCATTTTTATTGAAATTATACGACAGTGGATAGGATTTAGGAAGTGAAATTTAATGTGTCTTGGTTCTTCACGCAAGGTACTAGATTTTTCAAGCCCACAATAATGTGGAGATGAAGACAATCTTGTGCATATATCTTATACTATGTCGATGAGTAAAATGTTCAGCGAAATGGTCTTTAGTTTAGTTATTAGAGTACTTAGTAGCATGTAGTTCCTATGGGAGTGAATTAAATAGGTCTAGAATAAAAAATTATATAATTAAATAAGTTGGTGGCTTCCCACTTTGATTAAAAAAATGTTAAAATGCTTAGTATCCAAATAAGTCAATATATAATCACCTATATAACTTGTGTCTTGCAAACAATAAGAGTAAACAACAATCTATCATTCACAAAAAAATATTTATCATCATCAAAAGAAATTATTTATCATACATGCGTGTGCTATATCTCTTTGTGTAATTTTTTTCGCTTATTAATATGCATACATGCCCGTTTTAAGAAAATAGCTTTTAAACGAACAACGTTAAAAATCTGTGATGTTTAATAAGGGCGCGGATTTCAGCAGGATATCCGAAAAATGAAGAGAGTGGTTAGCAGATCTGGTGTTTTAAACGTCAAACAGTCCCTCACATTCTTCATCCCCCACCAATGCTCCTCCGCGCGCGCGTGCGGCGTCCAGCCGCCGGCGCCTCGCCCCTCCGCCCGAGCCGGCCATCTCCCGCGCCCTTCACCACCACCACCACCGATGCCTCTACGTCGTCTTCCCCCGATCCCGACGGCGTGGCAGCCGAGGTGGCCACCCTCCTCTCCCGCTGCTCCGGCGACTGGAAGCTCGCCATCGCCGCCTCCGACCTCCCCTCCCGCCTCTCTCCCGCTTCCGTGTCCTCCCTCCTCCTCCGCGGCGCCTCCTCCCCGCGCCTCCACCCCAAGCTCCTGCTGGATTTCTTCTACTGGTCCCGCCCCCGCCTCGGGCCCTCAGCGCCCGCCCCCGACGCATTTGCCCACCTCGCCGTCTCCCTCTGCGCCGCCGGCCTCTTCCCCCAGGCCAACGGGCTCCTCGACCACATGATCCGCGCCTACCCCACCCCTCCCCTCGTCCTCAGCTCCGTCCACCGCGCGGTCTCCGGCTCCGGCCACGACCGCCGGCCGGTCGTCCTCGACGTCCTCGTCGACACCTACAAGAAGACCGGGAGGGTCCGGGATGGCGCCGAGGTTGTCCTGCTGATGAAGGATCTCGGCTTGGCGCCCAGCCTTCGCTGCTGCAACGCGCTGCTCAAGGACCTGCTGCGCGCGGACGCCCTGGATCTGCTCTGGAAGGTGCGCGGCTTCATGGAGGACGCCGGCGTTTCGCCGGATGTGTACACGTACTCGACATTGATCGAGGCGTATTGCAAGGTCCGGGACTTGGATGCTGCGAAGAAGGTGCTTGAGGAAATGCGTGAGACGGGATGCAGCGTGAACACAGTGACCTACAATATATTGATTGGTGGTCTGTGCAGAGCTGGAGCTGTCGAAGAGGCGTTTGGGTTCAAGAAGGAGATGGAGGATTATGGGTTGGTTCCGGATGGATTTACTTATGGTGCAATCATTAATGGTCTGTGCAAGCGTGGCAGGCCGAGTCAGGCGAAGTGCTTGCTGGATGAGATGTCTTGTGCTGGGTTAAAGCCTAATGTTGTTGTTTATGCAACTCTGGTTGATGGGTTCATGAGGGAGGGCAATTCGGACGAGGCGTTTAAGATAATCAAGGACATGTCTGCTGCTGGTGTGCAGCCAAACAAGATCACCTATGACAATCTCATCCGGGGTCTATGTAAATTGGGGCAGCTGGGGAGGGCTACCGAAGTTTTGAAGGAAATGGTCAAAATTGGTCATATCGCTGACACCATCACTTTCAATCATCTCATTGAAGGGCATCTCCGACAGCATAACAAAGAAGAAGCCTTTTGGCTGCTTAATGAAATGAGAAAGGATGGTATTTCGCCTAATGTATACACTTACAGCATAATCATCAATGGACTATGCCAAATCGGTGAATTGGAAACAGCAGGTGGTCTCCTTGAGCAAATGGTTGCAGAAGGTATAAAGCCCAATGCATTTGTTTATGCGCCTCTTATCTCAGGGTATTGCAGGGAAGGCAAATTCTCATTGGCTTGTGAAGCTTTCAAAAAGATGACCAGTTCCAATGTAGTGCCTGATTTGTACTGCTACAATTCTCTTATAATTGGACTATCTAAGGTGGGAAAGATGGAGGAAGCCATAGAGTACTATGATCAGATGCTGGAGAAAGGAGTGCACCCTAATGAGTTCACGTATGATGGTCTGATTCATGGCTATAGTATGACTGGGAATGTAGAAAAGGCTGAACAGTTACTCCATCAGATGCTTAATAGACTAAAACCAAAGGACTTTATCTACGCTCACCTCCTAGAAGTTTACTTCAAGTCAGATAATCTTGAAAAGGTTTCCTCTATTCTTCAATCCATGTTAGACAGGGGAGTCATGCCAGACAACCGTTTGTATGGAATTGTGATTCACAATCTGTCAAGATCTGGACATATGGAAGCAGCTTTTAGGGTTCTCTCAGTGATGGAGAAGAATGGGTTAGTTCCTGATTTGCATATATACAGTTCATTGATATCTGGTCTTTGCAAGACAGCTGATGTGGAGAAAGCTGTTGGCCTTCTTGATGAGATGGGTAAAAAAGGAGTGGAGCCTGGTATTGTATGCTATAATGCCCTAATCGATGGGCTTTGCAAGTCCGATAATATTTCTCATGCTCGTAATGTCTTCAGTAGCATATTAATTAAGGGATTAGTGCCAAATTGTGTGACATATACATGTTTGATAGATGGATACTGCAAAGCTGGTGATATCCATGATGCTATTGGTCTTTATAACGAAATGCTAGCAAGAGGGGTAACCCCAGATGCTTTTGTCTATAGTGTGCTTACCTCTGGCTGCTCAAATTCCGGGGACCTTCAACAGGCTCTGTTTATAACTGAAGAGATGGTTCTTAGGGGATATGCAAGTATTTCTTCTTTCAACACCTTGGTCCATGGCTTCTGCAAACGTGGAAAATTGCAGGAAACTGTGAAGTTTCTCCACATGATGATGGACAAAGACATAGTGCCTAACATGCTGACTGTTGAAAATATCGTAAAAGGACTTGATGAGGCTGGGAAACTCAGTGAAGCACACACAATTTTTGTTGAGCTGCAACAGAAGAAAGCTTCGCAACATGATACAGATCACTTGTCCTCATTGTTTACAGGCATGATCAATCAAGGACTAGCTCCTCTAGATGTGACACATAACATGATCCAGTCTCATTGTAAAGGAGGAGATTTGGATAAGGCTTTGATGCTACATGATGCTCTTGTGGCAAAAGGTGCTCCCATGAGCTGCACATCTTATCTTGCTTTATTGGATGGCCTTTGCCGGAAGAGCAAACTGACCGAAGCTTTTAATTTGCTAAAAGAAATGGAAGAGATGGGTATTTGTCCTTCCGAGGATCAGTGCATGATACTGTTAAATGATCTTCACTCGTCAGGATTCATCCAGGAATACAATAAAGTATTTGATACTATGTTGTGTTACAAGTGGTTACAAAAGGAAAGCAAATGTAATTCGGTTGGTAATAGTCAGGAAGCTGCGAATGCAGAATAACCATATAATCCTGATGCCATTGTACTGCAAATTTATGAACTTCTTTTTGATAGATGAGAGTTTGAGTGGATTAATTTACTCCATAGAATCTGCCTGATTTCTTCTTGTTGCAAATCAGAAAACTATAAGCCTCTGCAGCTTTAGGTTAATCTGTTTTGCGGTCCAGCATTTTTTCTGGTTCAGGTATGGCAGGTTGAAGATGCAAAAAGGTTGTGTTTTAGTAATGTAAAGAGTGCAACTGCATAACAATGCTTAGCTCTGTAGAATAACATTTTTTTATTGCTTTGACTTAGCTGTGCAACTACTAAGTGGTTTGTGATTACTCCTATTTCTTATCTTCATCCTGGTCTATTCATTTCCAGGCACATCAGTAACATTGAAATGCTAGATATTCAATTTGGTTTCTGTTAACTGAGTGCACTTTCCATTCAGTTGTGGGTGCGCTTGTATTTTCTTCAAATCGATAAATTTATCCATCTTGCCTAGAGGAAATGTGCTGGGGGAAACTGGAAACACTACAGATTGAAATCCAAATATTCAAGTTTGCAGGTTGGAATGAATCTGTGAATTCTTTTTGTTGATCCATCATGTCCAGGTAATATGTTAATGCCAGATTGTGATGAAGCTGGTGTTTTATCATGGATCATGATACTTCATTTTCTTTGCATTCATACTGATGTCAGTAGAGGGGAGCAGTTGGGCATTGATTCTTTACGCTTTCCACGGGATGCGCTTAAATTTGACGAACTGGCATATTTCTATAATCAAACAGTGTACCTAGCATTTAAATTTGGATTCCTCACGGCTTGTTTACAGGGCACCTAGTTTTGTTCTTGTTTATCATATCCTCCCGGCTGATGCTTTGTTCTTCCTCGACCTTGCAAAATATAGTCATGCAGCATCGTTCCCACACCCAATTTTGACAAAAATCGGTTTCTGTACTTTCTTTTTCACTCGAGGCTTGTCCGCATGATCATCGGCTTCCGTTTTGAATGAAAACATGGAAACCCATGTACAACTAGGAAGGCTGGCGCGCTACGCCGCGCCCATATAACTTGCGCACTTGTTGCTGGCTTGCTGCCGTCTGGCCCGTCGGTGCTTTCATTGGTTCATTATTCTTTGGAGATCACTTGCTACTGCTAATCACAAAACGTGAGAGAAGACTGCAAGGTGCAAGCATATACTACAAAAGAGCCACAAATATACACATGTACGACTCAGAAGCATCTACTTTAGAAATAATGACCATTATTTTGAAAAAGGATATGTATTACTGACAGAATTGAAAGCAGACTATTCAGCATATGAACCATTTAAAAAGAAAACAGGAGTGCAAAGATATAGCCGTGTTGATATGGGTATCACGGAATGGCAGCACACATATCACAGTATAGTAAACCAGTTAGCTAGTTTTTTATTCCTGATTTTGCTTGGATCGGAAAAAGATTAAGTACAACCAATAAATTATTTGCAAAGCTGAGATGCTAATGCAAATAGGCAAAAAGGAAAAAAAAATGGTACGAATATACATATTGAACGCATACAAAAGGTAGACCTGATTGCATGGTGATGCATTATTTGTTCTAGCAGTTGGAGAAGCCACAAAGATATGAGTCCTTTGTAGGCGTTGTGATCCATAATCCCACAAATGTAGAAAAATGGAAAACCATATTACCAAAACAAAGCATGGCATTTCAGTATAAAAATTGCAGGTGCATGGATGTAAGGGGAACTTTTCAATTTTGAAACAAAGAAGCAACCTGATGTGGTAGAACCTAGTGTGCATAAATCCATACAATAAGATAATAACTAATCATAGTAACTTTAGAACGTCTACAGTTGTCATCCTCATCCTGGAGAATCAGAAACCCTTCATAACACAACTAAGAATATGAAAAATAGAATTCCATGATTTTAAACAATATACGCCTCATATTCTGATTTGTACAAACATTAAGAATAAAAATTACTAAAATTTGTTCTTATGTATAGATCGATCACCTACAGCAGTGACTACCAGTAAAGCAAGAAGCAATGATATCTACCAGTCCATTGAAATGTGCAAGCATAGTAACCATGGCTCTTCACTTCCTGACGAAGAGAGCAAAATGAAAGCATGAGATCTGCAGGAATACAAAGCCAGAAATATTGCCCGGTGGGAAAAGCTCATGGAAAAAATAAACCTACACATCAGCAACAAAACAGGTTCAACCTGTTTTCCTTTTATCTCTTTTTATTTATAGTCTTCTGAAGACATCAATCGATACATACCGCATCTCTGCAGTAGGTATATGATCCAACCTTGCAGAGCTCCCAAGTTTTTCAGGCGCATGAGTGCGCCTTCACTGCAGAGAAATAAGCAGAGCAGGCCAAATGCTAGTAAGCAATGCACCATTGGCTTCAGTAAGTTTCATTCACCTTGCATGTCAGCCTAGCCTCTGTGTAGAACAAGCTACAGATTCAATCACATCAGATTAACACAGTGGAGTAAGGCCAACCCAACAAAAGGGCACATCAATTGTACACGTACAATGTTTCTGTTAGAAGTACTCATGGAGTAACGGTAAGCATTACCAGTTGCAAGCTGTACACTCAAGTATTTAGTTTCACGCAATCAAGATCAGTTGCAAACTTGGAATGTGCATCAAGTATGATTTCGGAAGAATTACCGGAATTCTAAACCAAGGATCACAAGATAACTAAATCTCATACTTTTGTCACACTTGAAATTTAGATAACCTCAACCAGTTTGCAACTTGTCAGGAGGCAGCAGATGCTTGTAAGAAAATAAACACTTTCAGATAGCAAATTAAGCATAGGCAAATTAAAAGAAAGGACGATACGTAGGTCTCTTGTCTGGGCCACCTTCCACGGCGCGTAGGATGGATGTGACCGACGAACGGCCGCCGCGCGGTGATACGCAGCACGTCGCGCTCCTGTGAGGTGCGGTAGAGGTATTGACACCAACGAAGACCGCAGACGGAGCGGCCGAGATGCACTAGCGCCCCCAAGGAGGATTTGGTGTTGGGGGCTCGCCGTGGTCGAGGTCAGTGGACGGCGAAGGACGACAGGCGCGGGTTTGAGATGGAGCGGTGCATGTCTCGGAGGAGCCCGACAACAACGTAGAACACGAGCGCGAGGAGGTGACGACCGCGGGGAGGGCGGTGCGACCGTGCGAGGCGAACCAGGATACAGACGATTTTTTCGGCGGTGAAGGACGGACACGTACGCCTTGTTGACATCCGTTTTCTTTAGCGATAAGTAAAAAAGAAATCGGCAGTAACAGTAAAACGTAGTAGTTTAGTTATAACTGTACAGTAACTTGAGGCATCGGTTGAGCTGGGAATTCTTCCGCTCTATGAAGTTATACGTATAAGAAAAAGAATTTGAACATTTTTTTAAAACATGCAGTAACGTTAAAAAAATGAGTAATCAGAACTTAATCTAGATCTTAGACTAGTACGGTGACGTTTCTAAGTGCTGAAATATGTGGAAGTCTACTGTCTACCACTGGGCAGTGACAGACAGATGGGTCCCACAATCGGCTCTACGGACCGGCCCACTGATACCTCTTTGTGGGCTCGTAGCCCAACCTCAACGTTATCAACCAGCCCACTCCACAGCTCAGACTCAAAAAGAAAAACGGCCCACTCTCCTCGAGCTCTCTCGTCCCTCTCCGCACCGGCGGCGCCACGCCCCCATGCCCCTTCGCCTCCTCCCGCCGCCTCGCCGCGCCGCCGCGCCGCTCCTTACCCCGACCGTCCCCCACCTCGCGCGGCTTCTCCTCTCCCACGCGCCGGCCACCCCGCCGCTCCTCCTCGCGCTCCTCCCGGCCTGCCCCTCCCTCCTCACGCCGCTCCTCTCCCATCTCCTCCTCTCGCACTCGCCGCCGCTCCCCGCGCTCTCCCTGTACCGCTGCCTCCTCGCGCTCCCGCACTTCCCCGTGCCGGGCAGCTCCCTACCCGTCCTGCTCCGCCTCCTCGCGCGCTCCCGCCGCCACGCCCACCTCTCGTTCCCGCTGCTCGAGTCCCTCCCGTCCACGCACCCCCACCTCCTCTCCACGCCCGCGCTCGCCGTCCTACTCTCCACCGCGCTCTCCGAGTCCGCGCCCGGCGCGTCCTTCGACGCCGCCGTCACCTGCTTCGACTCAGCCGCCCGCGTCTGGGCGCGCGCGGGCCGGGCCTTCGGCGCCGCCGAGCTCAACGCGCTGCTCCGCGCCTTCTGCGCCCGCGGCCGCGTCGCCGAGGCGCGCGCGCTCTTCCACCGCTACTGCGACGCCTACCCGCCCGACACGCGCACCTTCAACACGCTGCTGCTCGGGTTCAAGGAGGCCGGCCACGCCCAGGCGCTGGATCTCTTCTACCATGACGCCGTGCTGCGCGGCTTCGTCCCGGACGCCGTGTCGTACTGTGTGAGGATGGATGCCTACTGCAAGAAAGGCAGGTTTGCGGACGCCCTCGAGCTGCTCGATGAAATGCGCAGGAGAGAGAACTGCAAGCCGACGCTGCAGGTGTTCACCACATTGATATATGGAGCTGGAATTGTGAGGAACGCAGCGCGGGCACAGCTGCTGTTTGATGAAATGGAGAAGTGGGGAGTGACCCCTGACCGCGGTGCTCACAATGCGCTAATGGGCGCGTATGTGAGGGCTAGGGATTTGAAGTCTGCGATGGCGGTGATGGACAAGATGGAGAGGAAGGGGGTTGGCTTGGATGATGTTAGCTACAACACAATGTTTTGTGGGTTCCAGAGAGTTGGCAACTTGGAGGGGATTTGGAAGGTGTACAGCAAGATGGTTGCTTCAGGGTTTATGCCGAGGACCAGGACGACTATGCTGCTCATGAAGGTCTTCTGCGAGAATGGCCGACCTGACCTTGGGCTGGAGCTGTGGGATTATATAATGGGAAAAGGATGTGTACCTCACCGGCATGCACTGGATATTCTGGTTACTGGTTTATGCTGTAGGGGTGTGGTTTCTGAGGCATACAGGTGTTTTAGGGAGATCATCGAGATGGGAATGGCACCTACAGAGCGAGCATTTAGGGTTTTGGAAGGGTTTTTAAGGCGTACACGGGAATACGGGAAGGTTGAGGAGATTAGGCAAATGATGAAGGTTGTCCAGCTGGAGGGGCATCAGATTGAAGAAGAGCCAATGTGAGCATGAGCACCACTGTAGTTGTTTTTCCTTGAGAAAATCATAGGATCGTCACCACCATTGTTTGATGGGCTGTGATGTCAAGGGTGAAATGTTGCAGTGACCAAGCTTTCTACATCTGTGGATAACAGGGAATAAATGGATATCCTAAACCTGGCAATTTGAGAGCACCAGCCTAACAGATATGGAAAACCTTCCATTTGTTAAGAGTTTCAGACCCAGCTAAGAGTTTCTTGAAGGAAAATGTTCAGCTCTAGAAGCTGAAGTTTGAAGTTTCAGTTTTGTGAAAAAAAAAAAGCTTGGCCTTTGCCAGGAAAAGGCACTTGAAATATGGAATTGATGCATTGATATGATCCTGTGCAAAATGTAATGATTATACATTTAATTAGCACAGTTGGAGCTTGGAAGCTTTGTTTGATTATCTTTCAGACTTAGGCCAATCTCAGTGAACAGTTTTATTGCACAGTTACCAAGACTGAAAACTTGGTAATTGTGCCAGTTGAGTTTCATGAGAATGAAACTCCTCTCTTCTGATGAACCCCACCCCCCACCCCCCCTCATAATGACCTTGCCAAGTCAGAATTTTACTTATGTGGTAACAAATTTAATACTCATGAAACTCTTGTGAAACTCCCATTGAGACTGGCCTTAGGATTGTGAGTTTGTTCCTGTTGGACTCAACTGCTGTTTTGTCGAGTCAAAGACGAGTCATGTAGCATTTAGAAACTAGAACCGTAAGATTCAAACAAGAAAGGTCACCAGAAATATGCATCTTGTGGTCTCTGGATTAAAGCATAAAAGCATTTACTTAAATAGCTGAGAATTTCTTTAGGGTTTTCGAAGGGTTTCCAAGGTGGACGTGGGAGCTTCGGAAGGTTGAGGAGATCTGCCAAATCATAGAAGGCGATCAAATTGGAGGGGCATCAAACTGAAGCCGCTGTTTAAGCACCCCTATGGTTGTGATCAACGACGGGTTGTGATGTCAAGGATGAAATATATCAATGGCCAAGCTTAAGCTATATAGAACTGTGGAGGACATGGAATGAATGGGTATCATGAAGCTGTCTACTGATATAATAGGATTTAGTGTGGCTGCAGGTTCAACTGCAGAAGCTGCTGTTTTCAGTTTTTTGGGAAAAGATTTGCCTTTGCCAAGGGAATGCACGAAAAATTGAAACTGATACATTGACGTGATCCAATGTAAAATGTAACTATTATTCATTGAAATAATAACATTGGGAGGCTGTATTGAATAATGTTGTTCATCAGAGTTATAAAAAAAAAAAGGCTGTAAGCATTGTTTTGTCCAAATCAGCAATATATTTTCTTGTGCCAAAGATTTCTTGGTACATGTCAATCGTATTAATCGGTTCTGTATTTCAGTGTAATGACTAATTACTCAAAAATATAAGATTGAACATCAAACATTCACCAGAGTCCAGAAAGCTGCGTTTCGTTCTGTTGATTGATGCACAAGTGTGCTCGTGTGTTCTCTACTCTGTGAGCTGAACAGCCAAGATGGAAGGTATCTTTTCCCTCAGTTTTTGTGTCACAGCTACTCGTACTGTCATTACACCAGCTGCAGGTCCACCGATTCTAATCTTGACGACATATCCATCGATCTGGAGGAGCTCGATGCTTCCACCTCCGGTACCGGAGAGGTATGGTCTGATCTCATCAAGTACCTGCAAAACATCAAACGATCCTCAGAATTACAGTTTGATCACTATCATCTGCAGCAGAGCACACTATTGCAGGTTCGCGAAATGATCAGAGTCGATGGCATGCCGCATGTGTACTGAACAATGGTCGGTGAGCATCTGTGGAGGACTGGGACTGACCTTCTCCACGTTGTCGGTGTTGAGCTCGAGGCCGGTCTCGGTGTCGACGATCTGCTCGACCTCGAGGATGTCGGGGATCTTGTCACGGAGGCGCGTCTCGATGCCCATCTTGAGCGTCATGGTGGAGCTGGGGCAGGAGCCGCAGGCCCCCTGCAGCTTGAGCACGACGACGAGGCCGTCGATCTCGTGCAGCGCCACGTTGCCGCCGTCCGCCATCAGGCTCGGCCGCACCTCGTCCAGCACCATCTCCACGTTCTCCTCCGTCAGCGGAAGCACGCGCACCGCCCACCCTGATCGAACAAGGGCACCGCACTTGTTCATACTTGCAGTTCTACCAGGTGTCTGACAGACACAATTGTCACATGCTGTGACTATGATTTTGCAGGAGAACTGTGACGGACCTGCTCGGTTTCCGCGGTGGTTCGGCGTCGTCTGCAGCGACGTGTGGCTGAAGCTGAGGCGGCCATGGGTGAGGGAGCTTGGAGAATTCTGTGGAAAGAATCAAGGGCAGGTCAGTGGACGGAGCCAAGAGGGAGAACGGTTGAGGCGGCGGCGGAGACGCCGGAGAGGTTACCTTGCGGATGGTGGCTGCGAGGGGGGAGCTTGTGGCCGCGGCCGCCGCTTGCCGGAGACAGAGCCTCATCTGATTCTCTGCTGATTTTTTTTCTCCCCGCTCGTCACGAGGCAAAGAGACGGTAAGATGAGGCCGTTGGTTGTCGACCGCCAGCAGGCAAGAAGATCAGCCGTTTGCTGATTCGTTTCCTGGATGTGGTTCGCCGGAGCCGTGGAGGCTTTGTTGGGCCGAATTTAACTACCTTCGAGCGTGCAGGTCCACGGTCCAGAACTTAGGGCCCATTAGTTTTTCGTTCGAAAGGGGCCTTCAAACTAACCATGCAGTCAGATTACAAGCCCACGCTTAACATATGCAAACTTGATTTTCGGAAAAGGCTATCTGTACTCACGAACAGTCAATCTTTTAACCTTGGATCTGCTTTAAGATTGCATCATACTATTAGTACACTTGAAGTATTACTTTTATCTCTAAACCTAGGCTCCAAAACGCAAAGGTGAATTACTCGCGGATGATTGGCTATAATGGAGCTTCCTACATGTTCTAACAAAGAGAAGCAGATCACCATCCATATACAAACTACAATTAGTACAGGGTCCTGTCGCAAAATACACGCTCCCTAGGATTATTTTCCAAGCACCATATTTGAAATGCAAGTCCATCTCAGCTCCTCAGAGTCTGTCCAGATCACTGACGTGCCCACAGATATCTCCCAACTGATCCTGGCCACAGAAACACCACCCAGAGGGATGCGCCTTGCGTTGCGTCCCCCACAAAAGGAATCGCTTACCATGCCACTACTTGTAATCCACATCCACTTGAGAATTGGAAAAAAAAAAAAGACTTGAGCCAAGAAAGCGCACGAAAACTGCTCTCCCCTGACAAGCAAACCTGATCTGCATCTGCCAGTAGATGCAGATCTGACCGGAGTGGAGTTTGCAAATGGATCCCGTGTCCGGGCGGTGCTAGCAGTAGCAGCCAGCCAGCAGCTGATGGGTGTGTGTGTGTGCATCCAAAAATGTTTTTATGAACCGTGGACTGCTTGCTTGCCACAGCGCTGGGTGGGTGTGGTCCATGTGAGCTAGAGCCAGCCAGCCAGTTTGATGGAGCTCGTGCTGGCCATGGCTTGATGACCAGTGCGGATGCTGAGATGCAAACATGGCGGCATCACCTGCGCAGATCACGACGCCGATGAAAAGGATTAACGGCAGGTAGCCTGTCGGCCTTTGGAGGGGAGCGCGGCGGTGACAGATGGTTGCTTACATTATTTGGCGCCTGCTGATGGCTGGTCCTCCTGATTTGGGATCCCTGCGTTTGATTCCATCCCGGTGCAGCAGCAGCATCAGACATCAGAGCCTGCAATAGCGCACCTGCACATGGTCATTTCATTTCCATGTGTAATTTTTTTTCAGAATATACAAGTGAGATGCAAATCTTTCCCATGTGCAACAGGATTTCCAAACAGTGCTGAGGAACCAACAAGGAAATTTGAACGTAACATGTTTCTAACTCTTTATGAACAAGCTGTCTGCTCTGTGTACGATAAACAGTCCACGAGCACACAGTACAGACAGCAACAACCATCTGATCGCTGTCAAACTTATCCGCGTATATGAGGTGATGCTACTGGTTTTGCTTTTGCGTGGTACGTGGATGGACATAACGCTGCAAAGTTCCTTTCCAACTTTCCTGAGCTAGATATTTAGTTTTCGGATATATTCTTTTTTCCTAACTCAGGGAAAAAAAGGTAATTTAGGGATCAATACAAAGAAGAACAGCACTGGTGTCAGTGTCACACTACTTCCACAAGGAGGGGTGGATATAGGCTACTCTCACCTAGGAGTTATACTAGTATTGGTTGTGGCTCAACCAAAAACACAAGTTGTGTTTTTTTCCAAATGAAAAATAAAACAAAACAGAAATGAGAGCGTCAACGGTTTAAAGATGCTATATCCAAGTGCTCGTCCTTTTCAGGAAACAGTGACTGTGATTTCAGGATCCCTTATTTCGCGGAGAAGCTAGGGAACCCAACATGAAGTGAATGCATATTGGAGTTGGAATACATGACATGCAGCATATATAGGCCTATCATTGGTCCCGGCATTATATCTTTAGTTGTTGACAAAGGAATCTTGGAAAGCCAAGTGATGGGCACCATAATCTTATCCTATGTTGTACTCCTACTGTCCTATGTGTGTACCATAGCACGGAGGAAATCGCGTTAAGCTCTTGCAGCAATCTTGCATCTAGCTCTAGATAATGTTCATGTGGTGAGACTGAGATCAAGGCAGGGAAAGATTCAAGAGCATCCTCCGGGTACTCAAACAAAGTCAACCCGATTAATGTTTATAATATTATGCAGATCAGGAGTTTCATAGGTACTGAACATACTACACCAAATCATTAACGGATCAACAGCCTGGTGCGCAGCAAGTCAACTGATCAACTCAAATGTGATTTAGATCAGCAAGAGGCGTTAGTTTAGTACCTGTGTCGGTGGGATGAATGAATTAACAAGATCCTTGCTTTGAGATCCAGCCGTCCAAGAACACTGGGAAGGCAGGGACAGAACATGCTGAGGAAACAGTACAGCGACAACCTGTCCAGGTTAAAGAAACACAAACAAAGGGACTTGCAACTCACATGGAAGCTTAAACGGCAATTTACTTTTCTGAGGCTGTGGGCAGATCCCAGAGTTGGGATTGTAACGAGGATGGACAGCCTAGGATAAATCCTGGCTGTGGGCCCCTGGTATCTTCAGATCTCTACTGCAAACTACCAGCATGTGAAGATATGTATGGCCTAGCTTATCTATCACACAAAGAGAGAGCTTGCCAAGTCCAAAACCTTGACATCTTCAATCCCGGCAAAACCTGCGTGGAATATCTGCTTCACATGTTATTAGGCTGGCTTCTTGTTTCATTAACCCAGCCAGATTTGGCTCTCCGATTGCTTGCTGGCTGCACTTCCCTGATCTTTCCTTGAGTTTGTTAAACAAATAGCGACGCAGCGTACGTCCTGCCAACGATCTCCAACTTCGCAACTTTTGCACTGCTACCCCTGCATCCTGCTTACCCTTCAGCTTCACACAGCCTGTCAGCCATTGCACTACTACCTTTTCTTTCCTTTTGGTTGGTCTAGCTTGTTTCTACTACAAAAGTATGAAGTTTGCTTCATAAGCGCGAGGAGAGAACCTGGAAGCTACTCACAAAGTTTCTCCCTCGGAGCTTATGCGTAGTTAAGGCTCTGAAATGAGTAATGAGTGCTGAGGATAGACTTGAGCGAGCTTCCTCCCATTCTCATGCTCTGCTAGCTTATGGAGATTGCCAGTGGTCATGACCTGTAACCAAAGAAGAGGAAAAATGCGAGATAAGCAGCTGGAACATGAGAACCAGCAGCTGGAACATGAGAACCAGGGCACCAGGTGAGTAAATCTACATGCAAGTCCCTCTTTACTTAATTCTTGATTCAGTGCTCAATATTGATCGTTACTTGCCTTCAGACTCTGCAGTCAACCATATAATTGGCTCGCAACCATAGTGCACCTGGCACAGGCTACAGTTTTAAATTTCTATGACAATTTTCTCCAGTCCTTTGTGATGGCTAGCACTGAAGGTACTGACCTTCCAAACTGATTGTTTCAGGAATGGCTGCTGATCTGCTTGGTACTCATAGAATCCTCCTCGCCTTGTTGGAGATAAAGGAAACCATCACAAGGGATATAGAGAGTAGAGATTCTTTCAAGAAGACAGCCAAATTATTGCTGAAAGCTAGTGGGCAAAAGCTTTTGCACTGCTTGGAGGAGCCAATGGATGAGCATTCCAAGCATGATAGGAAGGAATCTGTTAGGAGAACAATCATGGAGCATGATAAGGTCTTCAGACAGCAGGTACATAACAAGTAGCCATGTACTCTTTGAAAGCCATCTCGTAAATGATAAGATTCACCAGATATCTCTAGAATATTGGAAACACGTAGATCAGACACGGTAACAGGTCTTGACTTCCAAGCATATTTTTTCCTCGAAAACGCCAGAGAGCTACGTTACATTTCATTAAGAAGTGAGACTCCCGAAACTTTTGATTTTGCAAAGTATATTTGCATGTGTAGATGAGAAAGTTAACAGATCGTTATAGGTTCTTGTTATAATGTAGTGCATACTACTGCTTATTATGCATAAACTTTCATCTTTCCAGAGATAAGTTGACAGTCAACTGTTAATAGGATCTAAGTTATATTGTAATTCCAGCAACACAGAACCTTTGCATTTTATACTGTCTTTTTGCATCAGGTGCACGAACTGCATCGGCTATATCATGTACAGAAATCACTGATGACTGAAGTTGGTTGTGGGAAGCATTTCCAATCTAGAACAGAAGAAAGTCAACAAATAGTGCAGAGATCAAGATCAAACCATAACAGAAGTCCTTCCACCTCTGAGACTAATCAATCTGCTTGCCTTGGTAATGCACAACACTCTGCTACCCCGCAAGTACCTGAACATTTGGGTCTTCAAGAATGCAAACCAAGAACATGCTTAAGCCTCTTCAGTGAAGAAAACTCAGCAACCAAAGAAGGAAATCGCACAGAAAACCCAGTAGGCAGCCATAAAGCAGTCGAAGATGGAAATTGTAGTGCCTCTGTGGAGAGTGATCTTGACCTCAAACTAAGCATCGGCCCCAGTTCACCTGCAACAAAAGGACCACATTGGCTATTCTCGGGCAGCAGGGAAAGAAACCCTTCTGGTCAGCATCGATGAGACAAGTTGGTTATCTAATTAGTTAGTTAGATGGTGTAATGGCACAGCGCCAGAGTTTCATTCTGTGCAAGACAAAGCCCCCGTAAAAAGGGCATATGCATTTGTGGAAATACAAGTCTGAAGAACAATGCAGTTTTAACACCTAAGACACCTCACAAAAAAAACTCCTACAGCCTTTAATGCTTCCATCAAATTTTGCTCAGAATTATTTCTTAGTCACTCAAAATCTGTATGCTAAAATCTAGGGCCTGTCAGGCATGACTACTGGCTAGAGCTGCATTAATGCAATGCCAAGCAAAGAATTCGTGGAAGGTCAGTTCTTGTTTTGTCTTGCCCATAATGTAGAGTTTTAGAACAAAGATGAAACCGCATCAAGCAAGTTTGGAAGAGATAAAAGATTCTGATTTCAGCTCTCCCATAGAAATAGTTACATACTTATATCCATTGCTATCACAAAAGGAGTTTCTCCTATAGCATGTGTGTTTTACATATTATATGCTTTAAGTATCATTTTCTAAAAATCAATGACCACTTTCCCAATCAAACACCCAAACTTCTCTATTATGAAACATTGCCAACTATGCCTGCGTCATGACTCATGTATCTCTTCGTATTCTGAAGTTAGCTTGTTCTTGCATTCAAAGCTGAGTGTTCTATGTTCCGAAACAAGCCAGATGAATAAGTTTGACAACTTCTAATTTGAGAGATATCCTGCCACTTATTAACTTATTTAAAAATCATATTCTGCATTCACCAGAATCCACTGCAGGAGCATTCTCCATCTTTGAAGTGATGGAATCTCATATTGTCCCTGACAATAATGTTGATGGGCTCAACTTTTGATACCAATCGCATAAACAAATGGCAGTCCTCACAGATCCTTAGATTCTTTACAATCCTAATTGTAGATCTAGACCCAAGTGTGAGCAATCCAAATGACAGAGCAAGCTTCTCGCTGTGACCCATCAACAGTCTTTCTTTCTCTTTCTCACTTACATTATAAACAATTGAACTCAGATTTGGCACATAACCTGCAAGCTTCAATTTTTCTACTAACTCCAGCAATGCCTTCTTTATTTCATTTGTCCTTGGGTGAGTATTATCACCAGCAAAGAACTGATGCACCAAACCATCCTGGCCTTCAAACCAGCTAACTGCAGGGTCCTTTTTCAGCCTCCGATTTCGCATCAGTTTCCTAACCTTCGACACTTCATCCCACTCTCCTGCCGACGCAAGTGTATTTGATAACAAGACATAGTTCCCCATGCCCTCTGGCTCGAGCTTAAAAAGATGTTCAGCGGCAACCTTAGCAACTGCAGTATTTCCGTGGATTCGGCAAGCGCCTAGCAGTGCCCCCCAGACAGCACTATGAGGCTCTACGGTCATAGACTTCACTAGATCAAGGGCTTCAATCACCAATCCAGATCGCCCAAGCAAATCAACCATACAAGCATAGTGATCTGCAGAAGGCAATACCCCATACCTGTCCTTCATCTGCGCAAAGTAGTAGCGCCCTTCTTTAACCATCCCAGCATGGCTGCAAGCTGTCAATACTCCAATGAAGGTAACATGGTTCGGTTCCACATATGCCCTGCTAACCATGTTGTTGAACAAAGCAATTGCATCGTTAGCCCTCCCGTGTGATGCTAGGCCAACAATCATTGAGCTATAAGTGTACACGTTCTTCTCTTGCATCCCTTCAAAAACCTCACACGCCTTGTCAATGAGACCACACTTGGCATACATGTCCACCAACCCCGACCCAACAACCACATTCCTCCCAAAACCATTCCGTTCTGCAATCTCCTGTACCCAGGCGGCACGCCTCACCGCACCAAGCTGAGCACAAGCTGAGATGGCACCGGTCAGTGAAACTTCATCAATGGCAATGCCGGTTGCCGCCATCTGCTCAAATGCCTCCAATGCCTTCACTGGCATGGCATTCTGCGCATACCCAGTCACCATAGCTGTCCACGCCACCATATCCTTCACCGGACACCGCGCAAACACCTCCTCCGCTGACCCCATATCCCCACTTTTAGAATACGCCACCACAATGTTTGTCCAAGAAATTGCATCCTTCACCATCATATCATCAAACACCTTACGTGCAGCGCCGACGTCGCCACATGCAACGTACGCGCCGATCAGCGAGTTCTCAACAAAGCGATGCTTATCGAACCCTCCGAGAAGGATCGAGACCGCGTGGGACGCGGCTGCAGCAGGTAGGGAGCGCGCGGCCGCCGCAGACTTGGCCAGTGGGGAGAACGCGAACGGGAGAAACGGGAGCTCGCCGCCGCGCTCGCGGCGGAGCCAGGATAAGAGTCGGAAGGTCTCCAGGGGCGGCTGCGTGAGGTGCGCGAAGCGGAGGAGCGCGGTGGCGAGGAAGGGGTCGGGCGGCGAGAGGGAGGAGAAGACGGCGGCCGCGTAGCGGAGCGGCGCGCGCGCGGGCGGGAGCGGGAGCGCGGCGAGGCGGCGGAGCAGGCGGGAGAGGAGGAGCGGGACGGTGGGCGGCGGGACAGGCAGGCGGACGATGAGCGAGTGGACGTGGCGGAGGTGCCGGAGGGAGGGCGAGGAGGCGACGGCGGCGAGCAGCAGCGATGTGAGCGACGGCGGCGGGAGGAGCGGGAGCGGCAGGTCGGTCGGCGGGCGCGGCGGCGGTTGCGGTGGAGCCTGAAGCCGCGCGGAGAGCTGACGCGGGGCGAGGTGCACCATGCCGGCGTTGCGGTGTCATGGGCGTGCGGCGCCGCGGTGCAGGTGCGAAGCGAGGTGCGGCCCGTGCGGGTGCGGCACCATGGAGGGCGGCGGCGGGGTCGGTTTCGAAACGGGAGGTGGTTTGCCGCCGCGGGAGTGACAACCAACCCCATGGGCCATGGCAGATTGTCAGCTGGTTTGGGCCGCGCAGGTCGTTGCGTCCTAGAGGGTGAAACGTGGGGCACAGCCCACAGCAGCATAAATGGGCTTGAACCGTCTCGCCGGCTCCCCCTCAGTTGCAGGCCCACATGCAGCCTGCACTTTCCAACTTCCATTAAAAAGAACTTTCCCAGCCACTCATTTCAGTAGCGTTGAGTGTTGTATACTACTTTTTTCTTGCGAAAGCATTGTATATTATTACTTTTTTTTGCAAGGAA
Source organism: Setaria italica (assembly GCF_000263155.2). Classification (NCBI taxonomy): domain Eukaryota; kingdom Viridiplantae; phylum Streptophyta; class Magnoliopsida; order Poales; family Poaceae; genus Setaria; species Setaria italica. Next base: position 37,076,582 of record NC_028453.1, read on the forward strand.
AAGCATCGTGTACTACTCCTACTTTGGGTGTGCACGCACTGTGCGCCCACGTATGGCGCAGGTGAGAGTCACATAAGTGTGTGGCTCATCCTGCACGTTGCGAAAGTACAGAATCAGGCAAAGCTTCCGAGTCTAGCGATACATTCTTCCGGCGTTCCCCTTCACAACTCCTGGTTCGTTACTCAAAAAAGAAAGGAAAGAAAAGAAAACTCCTGGTTCATTTTCCCTTCCCGTTCTTCACGCCGACGCCTCATCACAGCACACACAACAAAAGCACACGACCCAGCCGATACTTCCTCCCCTGATCACACAATCTCCTTTACATGCCGATCACACTTTGTCACCCGACCACCCCCAAGGCGCAGAGGCTAGCTAAGCTAGCACACAGCCAGCCACTAGCCCTCGCCTCTCGGCCTCCCAAGCAGCCGCCAAAACCAGGCGTGGCTCTCGGCCTCCAGAGCACGGGATTGCTGAGAGATTCGTATTCCGCCACCCCAATCGCACTCCGCGCACAGCCCAATCGCATTCGCATCCACCGCCATATCACCCGGTCGAAAAAGCTGGGCGAAAAGCAGCGCACCGGGAGGGGAGGCCGGTCGCCCACTTCGCACCCCCGAGCGTGCGCGCGAGGCCGTTTTCCGTTACTTTTAAAGTTCAGGCTTTTTTTACCCCCATCGGCAGCAATAATGCTCCCAATTGGGCCAATGGGGTGCATTATTCAGGTGCACACTTCTCTCCTTCTCTGAAAGCCTGAATTCGCCACATTGGTAGCCTCCCATGTTGTTGCAAGTACAGCACTCGCAGTTCCTGTTCCATGGCATCAAAGCTAGTCAGTTATTCAAGTTCAGAGTTCTCTGAATCCTGCGTTTCTATGGCATAAAAGTAGTACCAGGATCCAGGAATTCTTTTGATCTTTTGCTAATGTGGAAACCTGATGTATACTGAGAGAGGCTTGGCCTCTCCCTTGAACTGACTTTTACCTCACGGTCGAGACTGTCAGGATGGCTGTGGTCAAAAGGAGCTCCCCCGTAATCTCGGACGCGATCCGATCTCATGACGCATTCTTTTCGGTAACAAGGTGAAAAAAGCATGGTCCTCGATCAAAAAGACATCTCTATCTCCATCTACACGCGCGGCCGACCGAGTCTTCTGGGCGGCGAAATCGCCACCCATCCATGCTCTCGTTCTAGAACATGCGGTGGCCGATCATGGTGCGCGCCCAAGTGCATCCTCCTACTCCTCTCCCCCATCCATCCATCCATCCATTCTGCTTATAAAAAGGCTGGGGCCGGCACGTACCTCCTCGTCAGTCGATTCGATCTCTTTCACGAGCCATTTACTAGTGTTTGGTTTCTGCATGGCTTCCTCCGCAGCTTTCCTCCTGCCTCTCTCCCTCCTTGCTCTGTTCTTGCGCTGCTGTCTTGGCCAGGGAGAAGGCAATGGCGTCACTGCCATCTACAGCCTCGGCGACTCCATCACTGACACGGGGAACCTAGTCAAGGAGGCGCCTCCCGGCATGTTCGAGACCATCAAGCATCTCCCCTACGGCGTCACTCTGGGAACCCCGACGGGACGCTGCTCTGACGGCCTCCTCATGATCGACTTCCTGGGTAATGTAATCATGTTAACAGTTGTTCCAGAACCTGAACACATTAGACGTGTTTCACTGGAGCAAAAAAAAAAAAAGTAGATTGTGAGTAGTGACACGCATTAACCTTTCGTCTGTACATGAGTGCAGCTCAGGACATGGGCCTCCCGTTCCTGAACCCGTACCTCGGCAAGAACAAGAGCTTCGACCACGGCGTGAACTTCGCCGTCGCCGGAGCCACTGCCGTGGACCCCGCAGACCAGTTCAACCTCACCGTGCCCATGCCCTTCGCCTCCAACTCCCTCAAGGTGCAGCTGCGGTGGTTCAAGGACTTCATGAAGTCCAGCTTCGGCACCGACGAAGGCAATTCCTCTCGTTCCTTTTCTCCTTTCAGTTGCCCACATTCCTCGCGCTGATCAGTCAGTGCACCACCACACTCTGCTCTTGGCACAAGTGATGTCTGAACCTGCTAGATCTCTGCGTGAAATTCAAGTTCAAGACATTTTTCGTGTGATTGCAGAGATACGCAAGAAGCTTCAGAGTTCTCTGGTTTTGGTCGGTGAGATCGGTGGAAACGATTACAACTACGAGTTCTTCGCGAACAAGCCCATGACCGAGGTGGAGAAACTGATCCCAGGGGTCATAAAGACCATCATCGACGCAGCCAAGGTAAACATCTCGCCTCACGCATACAAATTGCACCGATGGACTTGTTACATTGGTAGCAGTAAAAATTTTAAGATGACTGAGGAAATTAAAAGTTGTGGTAATTAATTCCTTATTGAATCACGATCACGCATGCAGGAAGTGCTTGACATGGGAGCAGGCAAGGTGATCATCCCGGGTAACTTCCCCATCGGGTGCGTGCCGGGTTACCTGGCCATGAACGCCGGCACGTCGGAGCCGGCGGACTACGACGCGTACGGGTGCCTCCGGGAGCTGAACCGCTTCGCCGCCAAGCACAACTCGCGGCTGCAGCGCGCGGTGGCGGAGCTGCAGGCGTCGCGCCCGGGCGCGTCCGTGGCCTACGCCGACTACTTCAACTCCTTCCTCGCGCTCCTCCACAACGCCTCCTCGCTGGGCTTCGACGCGGCGAGCACGCGCAAGGCCTGCTGCGGCGCCGGCGGCGGCGAGTACAACTTCGACTGGCGGCGGATGTGCGGGTTCGCGGGGGCGACGGCGTGCGCGGAGCCGGCGGCGTACCTGAGCTGGGACGGGATCCACATGACGCAGGCCGCGTACAGGGCCATGTCCAGGCTCATCTACCATGGAAAGTACCTGGAGCCGCAGATACTCAGCTTCCCGGAGAAATATGGCCAGACATAGACACGATCTTCATACAGGATGGATAGGAATATGCTATAAGCTAGAGGCACGTACGTAATGAATCAAGCTATGAGCAAAGTACACGTTGCAAGAGCAATGGTGCCATCATGATTTCATCTAAGCTAAACACAGAATACAAACGTGTGTAGCAGAATAGAGGATAGGAAGAGATACCGACAAGGAATGAATTGTTCATGCCTTGACCCAGTTGCCCCTAAGGATACTTCGAAATTTTGGATGGGTGTTGCCACAAGAATCAGAGTCAGAGCTGATTTCGTTCCCAGACCAGAATGGCAGAATAGGCAATGGTTAAGTATTTACAGTAAGAATTCCTAGTGAAACTCAACATCCTGGGGAACTATTTTTTATACAAAGCTGGTTGAAACTTGACAGAAGCATCGTCAAGTCTGGATCACGTTCATGCTTCTTCCAAGCCTCCTCAAACTGTTGTCCCTTGCACCTGCATCAGCACACACCACTGATATAAGAAACAGAGATGTCCAAGGCAAAAATATTGGTCGAATGCAGTTCCAAGTGGCAAAAATATTGTTAGCATTTTCATATGAGATCGCTTTTTCCTGTTTGTATTTAATTGTGGTATGCTAAAAGTTGGTACTTAAACCTAACCTACAGCGACCTGTCCCCAGTTCCAAAGTGCCATAACCAATGCATAAGGCAATGAATTACTTCCTTGTTAACAAAACAACATGGCATATGTGAATAGTACACCCTACTCTAATCTCAGCTGTCTATAAAGATAACAAGAATACATGTGTATTCAGATGAGATCCATCCCTCAAAATGAAATAGCATAGCCCCTGTCCCATTCTGATCAATAATCCCATTGCCGAGGTGGATAAATTATATTCAAATGGTCAGCTATAAGCTACTGCAAAGTAGCATAAGTCAATCTCAAACATGATTCCAAATAGGCCAACTAAAATGAAGAACAATATCAACTCTGCAAGCTAGGAACACCTAGGCAGCAGAGTAGAAGCCAATGACACAGAATGCGCTGGTTTAAAAAATTCTTCTCGTCAGCTAATGTGCTTCACTATGCATGTGATCTAGAAACTATAACTGCTAGTGAAGGAGATTATGAGAGTTTCTTACTTCTGAAGCAGTACAAGCATTTCCAGGATATGACTTCGTATGACCTCGCGGCTGCTCCTTGTCGCTGACTCTTTATACAAGAGAGCAAGTTCATCCACCAATCTAAGCACAATGGAAGTGGGTTGGAAGCCACTTGTTAGTCAATTGAACATTTTCATGCCTTTGGAACAACCAGATACAGTGAGCACAGCAAGCAGAATGAGGTAAGTAAGAAGACATAAATCACAAGTCCTAATACCTTGAAGTATGAGGTGATTTCCGAATCCAAGTAAGCTTGATGATGGCATGCATTTGCTCCAAAACCTGAAAAGAATTCACTGTCAAAATATCAAAATTCCATAATCAACTACATTAAGAAAATTCCATATGGTAAAAAAACTTGGCGTAGTTGACCAAAATATGGACACCTGAAGGGCCGGCACACACAATTTCTCGCAATGCTAATTTAACTGTATTGCATGCACATGATAAGGAACTTTTTCCTTACCAGCAGAACTGTCTTATCATCGTCAGTATGCATCCACTGGAAAAAGAGTAAGAAAAGGCGGCGAAAATGAGCCAGTAAGAAGAGGCCCATAGCATCAAAAACTGGCCCAACAAGGGTCAGCCATGCAACACGGCGCTCTTTATTTAGTGGTTGCCGTTCCAGGTGGCCCAACATCTCACTAAGCATTCGATCATACCTGCAACCAATTAAAAAATGAAATTAAATAAAAAATATTAGATAGTTTAAGAAAATATACAAGACATTTTGTGGATATTTATATTAGAGTCAACAGATTATGCAACTATGCAATCCAAGCATGGAACTCTGAAACATATATTAGCATGAAAATATCAGCCAATAGTTATCCAGCTACTTAAATTTATTATCAATGATCCATCTAAGAAAACTTCAAACATCTCTTTTTACTAGCTTGACTTCTTCACAGTAAACACTAATCTTTTTACTTAGGTTCTTCAGCAATGATTTTGCATCTCAATATGAGTACAAATATGTTGTATTTCCCATTACTATGTTGAAGTTTTCACTCCCAAACCATTCAATTGGTAAATGTTTGTTTCCCGCAAGATGGAAGTAGTGGTGCCTCATTTAAATTTTATTAAAATAAAAGGCAATCATTTCCCCCAGTCAGCTCTCTCTATTTTTCAGTTGTAAAATTTAAAAGGTGTACCATAGTTCACAGTTCATAAACTGAAAGAGAACAATGGAAATCACATATTATCATATACATTTCTGAATATGCATACTCCAATAAAAACTTGAAGCAAGATAGGTTTCTCATCTTGGAACTTATAAGCTAGGAAGAGCACTAGAACAGACTTGATCACAACTGAACTGAAAAAAAAGGGCAAAAGATTTGAACTAGAAAGAGATTTTACCAAGAGCTGCGGGGATTACTTCGCTGAGTGATTGTTAACAATAGCACAGATACCTCAACAACACGATACCATAACTCATCGTCGGCAGGAATGTTATGGCAGCATGCATCAAGTATGGCATCTTCATACAAACTTAATTCCGTTACTTTCACATTCTTTGCTATGTGTATGAAACTGACCATTCCCTGTTCCTGTCAATTATATGGAACAATGTTCGTCAACAGGACCAAAGGTTGAACTGTGCTTATAGCAACCAAATGTAAGCAAATGCTACTAAGACAAGGTTGGCAGTAATATACAGCCCATATTATCCCCAGTAGAGAAACCAAACAATAAACAGCAACCATACCTTAACCTCTGGTGACCAATGATCTAATGTCGTCAGAGCACAAGGGATGACTAACCAACACAAATCCCCAAGCTTAGGGTAACAAACCTGAAACACAAAAATAGATACTGAAGTGAACATCTCCAGTGCCATAATATTACTACTTCACTTACTGATACAGTTCTGCTGCCACAGACACTAATACAGTTTCCAGTGCAAAACATTTTCAGAGCATGGCATTTTATTCAGAGCGTCAAATTTTCTCCTACTTGCAAACTTGTAATCCCATCTATTGACAAGAACAATGCTCAAGATCTCAAGTACTATTCACAGAGCACAAACCTGAGACACCAGCCACCGGAACTGGTGCGCGGCGACTACAGCCTGCTCCTTGGGCGGCTTCACAGCCCCAATCTCGTCGTTGTCAGCGTCAACGCACGAGTCCTTCACCACGGCCTTGAGTGGAGGCACCACCTCCGGCATCACGGCCACCACCATCTCCCCGACGCTGCCCCACCCGCCCACCGCCGCCATCTCCCCCACCGCGGTGGCGGCCGCCCCCGAGAGGCCCGCTGGGACCCAGTGCAGCGCGGGGTACTCCGGGGAGGCCGCGAGGACGGCGGCGCAGAAGAGGAGGAGGTCCGCTGCCTCCTTGCCCGCCAGGGACTGGGGCTGGGACGGGGAAGTGGAAGGGAGGAGAGAGGCGAGGAGGGACTTGACGGAAGCGGATGAGCCCGCGGGAGGCTCGTAGGGCGCAGCAACGAGGGGCTCGCGGAGCGGCGCCGCGATGCGGAGGAGGGCATCGCGGGGGAGCTTCGCCGCTGCTGCGGCGGCGGCCGCGGTGGCTTGGGGCATGGCGGACTGGAAGGTTCGAGCACCTGCCTGCTCTGCTGCGAGTTCACACCTCGTCGCCGGTCGCCGCCGCCGTCGTGGTGCCACCTCTCATTTAACCGTCCTTGTCAGTGAAGGGTCCTTTTTGGAAAACTGCACCGGCCATTTCTGCTCGGCTGCGACCGGAGCCGCGGATGGACGATCGGACGGTTCCAAATGATCTGAAAATTGGATCGCGACCATTAATCGCGATCCAATTTGGGGCCTGTTTGACAGCATATGTAAACAATGGGGAGTATTCTGTGAAATAGCCGCTGCCAGTTTGCTCCGCCTCGTTTCGGAGCCGCACTTATTCGATCTGACGGTTGACAGAGGTCCCAAATTGGATCGCGATTAATAATCGCGATCCAATTTTGCAGCATGTTTGAACGAAAACTTAAATACTAGGGTCTTTCCTAGAAAACAGTCGCTGCCAGTTTGCCCCCAGCTCGTGCTCGCTCCTCCGTCCTCCCGCCGCCACACCACCTCCCCGCAATTCCCAAATCGCCCCTCCGTCGAAACGGGAGCCCCGCGGCGGCGCCCCCCAACTCCAACCCTCCCCAGCCCACTCCACCCCACGACATGGCCCTTTCCCGCCGCCTCCTCCCTCTCTTCCTTCGCCGCGGCGCCCCCGCGGTCCGCGCCCTCTCCACGGCTGCCGCGCCCGCGGCGGCGGTGGCCTCGGAGGAGGAGGAGGAATCCATCACCGTCAAGGGCGTGCGCATCTCGGGCCGCCCGCTGTACATGGACATGCAGGCGACGACCCCCGTGGACCCGCGCGTGCTCGACGCCATGCTCCCCTTCTACCTCTCCCGCTACGGGAACCCGCACTCGCGCACGCACCTCTACGGCTGGGAGTCCGACGCTGCCGTCGAGGCCGCGCGCGCCAGCGTCGCCTCCCTCGTCGGCGCCGACCCGCGCGAGATCTTCTTCACCTCCGGCGCCACCGAGTGCAACAACATCGCCGTCAAGGGCGTCATGCGCTTCTACCGCGACCGCCGCCGCCACGTCATCACCACGCAGACCGAGCACAAGTGCGTCCTCGACTCCTGCCGCTACCTGCAGCAGGAGGGGTTCGAGGTCACCTACCTCCCCGTGCGCAGCGACGGGCTCGTCGACCTCGCGCAGCTCGAGGACGCCATCCGCCCCGACACCGGGCTCGTCTCCGTCATGGCCGTCAACAACGAGATCGGCGTCGTGCAGCCGCTCGAGGAGATTGGGCGCATCTGCAAAGAGAAGGGCGTGCCGTTCCACACTGATGCCGCGCAGGCGCTGGGGAAGATCCCGATTGATGTGAACAGGATGGGGATTGGCCTCATGTCCCTCTCCGGGCACAAGATTTATGGCCCCAAGGGCGTTGGGGCGCTCTACCTTCGCCGGCGTCCGCGTATCAGGGTGGAGCCGCAGATGAGTGGTGGTGGGCAGGAGCGTGGCATCCGCAGTGGCACAGTGCCCACGCCGCTTGTTGTTGGATTTGGTGCCGCCTGTGAGATTGCAGCTCAAGAGATGGATTATGACCATAGGAGAGTCAGTGCTCTGCAGCAGAGGCTGCTTGATGGCATTCGTGCGCAGGTCGATGAGGTTGTCATCAATGGAAGCATGGAGCACCGTTACCCAGGCAACCTGAACTTGTCATTTGCATATGTGGAGGGGGAGAGCTTGCTGATGGGGCTGAAGGAGGTGGCTGTGTCGAGCGGCAGTGCATGCACTAGTGCCAGCTTGGAGCCCTCATATGTTCTGCGTGCACTCGGGGTGGAGGAGGATATGGCGCACACCTCTATTCGCTTTGGTATTGGCCGCTTTACTACTGAGGAAGAGGTTGACAGAGCAATTGAGCTCACTGTGCGTCAGGTGAAGAAACTCCGTGACATGAGCCCACTCTATGAGATGGCCAAGGCTGGCATTGACCTTAAGAGCATCGAGTGGTCTCAGCACTGAGGCAGTTTTCATGACAAACAGGCACTCCTAAGTTCTCTAGATGTACACAGAATGCATACATAGCCATAGGTATGTGGCTCTTAGTTGCCTGCCCTCTGTTATGTGCTGTTTTGTTTCAAAAGAGAGGCTGCCATGGTTCCAATCACCAGGTAGAGTAATCTTACTCCTGTTCAGGATACCCTATGATGGAATTTTTAGCGTATGACAACAAGGGCAATATTTTCGTAGTGATTTGTTATGAGCAAGCATTGTGTGTAATAATTTCCGTGATGATATGACTTGATCAGTTTGAAGAAGACCTATTAAGGTTTTGTCCTGTAGTCTAGCAGGGGATTTTTTTTTTTTCCAATGAGATTTCGCAAGTGTCTGCTGAACTGCTGATCAAGAAATATACAAGGCACTTTCTTGCTTTCAGGATGCAATACAAGAAATTCACCAAAATGGACCCTGGTTAAGAAGATTACATTTTCATAATACCTTTGAAACTGTTTATTTGGAGTTGTGCTATGTGCTTTTTGGTGTTTTATTCAAATCGGTTCAAAATCATTAGGATTTAAAACCAAACCTCCATAGCCAGTTGAGCCAATTTTATTCCTTGTGGAATTGCGAGGCCAGGTTAAACAAGCCCAAGCATGCCAACCATGATGAGCTAAACTGGCAAAATCTAGCCACGTTACCAGACCTGGCCTTTGTTTGCTTCCCACTGAAATTGCAGTGCTTAAATGTGCTGCGTGATACCAGACCCAGTTGTGACCATTAGGCTAGACTTGAATATTTCATATCTCATTTGTTATGTTTGGCCTGTATATTTTTGGGGGACTAGATGAAGGGAGGGTAAGTATTAGTATATTGTGATTAAAAATTACTTGGTTGTGCCATATTAATCTTGTTTCTATCATCAGCGTTTTCATATAAATAGCACTGAGTTGCAAGGCTTTACATGAATATACTATGTTAGTTCCACTGTAGGTATATACTAACCAGTCTAGTGTATCCTATTCTTGTACTGAGCCTACTGGTATATTGGCGAATTTAAGGCTCCCCTTGCATTTGTTCTATTACTATTTTTTCTACCTCTTCCTTTGAATGCAGTTGTTCATTAATCTTATTGTATGATTGTGTTTTGATGTCATTCTCCTTAATCTTCTTTTGGTCTTGCTTCATTGATGCATTTTGTTGGTAATTACATCATCCAATCACAAAAATAGTGATTATGGAAACCAACACAGTTGATCTCCGAAACAGAACTCTGTTTTTGTGCAAACTAAAATTTATTATTGGAGTTCCTTTTTTGACAAATCTAACAGACATTGTTTTCACATGTCCAATCTAAATATTTGCAGAAATATGGTAGTTGATACCAATTGTTTCAAATAGTTAGCAGGACATGTCATAAAGTTACTCATTTGTGCCTGGTGAGATCATATTTCTAGGTTCATTAAAAAAATTTCTGCCATAATCATCACTAGATCAGCTCTCTGTTTTTTTTTTTTGAAGTAAAGATGAGCTCTCTGTGAATGTTCCATTTGCAGTAGTGTCTGGTTCTTGTTCTACTCGTGAATGTTTCTTGGTGCCTACTGGTCTCTAAATGACTTGTTTTGCGATTAGTAAATCTTGCTTTGGCCATTTGCTCTAGTCATTGGGGCAGATCTTCTCGTATCATTGAGGCTATTTTCAAATTTCAATAAATCTTAAATTACAAGGAGTAATCACAATTCTAATTTGGTGTCTCATGTTAGAATCTCTTTCAGACTGGTGAAGACATTCCTATGGGTGCAATCATCTCGAGGTTCTGTTATACAGGAATGGATTCTTCAGCGGTAGGAAGGGCTGAGATGTATTCCACGAGGGTTAGCTATGCCTTTTCTTTAATGTAGATAGAGTATGTTGAAACAAAATAAGGATACTTCAAATACTTGGTATTGTCTGAAATACAATTTGAAGGCGCAGTGTCAGTGCTGTGAATATATTTTGGTCTGATAAATGTTGTTATTTGCTCCTCAGTCCTGACAGATAAACTTACCTCAATTTGGATTTGTCAGCTAACATCCATGCCATATGGCCATATGTTCTCTGTTCAACTTCCAAGTATATTTCACAAAATTGTTCATCTCAAAATAGAATTTCCACACATTTGGTTGCCGATCTCAGTGAGGCCTTTCTCTTTCTTGAATATTTCACGTGCAACCTTGGAAATGCATTACAAACCGTGGCTAATTTGTATGTGGTTGCCATCTAACTATCTAACTGTATGTGTTTTTCTTACATAGTGCGGGAGTGTATTATGCTAAATTATTTTCCAGTTTTGGGGAATTACAGGTTTTGGATCAAATTTGACCCTAAATTCTAATACTTCAGGCCTCAACATTACCTACCTTGCCTTAGAGGGCACAATGTAATTTTCATTTTCTTTATTTCCCTTTTTCGTTTACAAACAGGACTGGCAAATTCTAATGATAGTCCAAATCCAATCTCAGGTCTAAGAGCAACTCCAAGTCTAAGAGCAACTCCAAGAGTCTTCCAAAAAAATCCTTCTCCAAAACTATCTATTGGGGACTTTACTAAAAGTTTCTTTCCCCAAAATCATATCACTCCACAGCAGATTCCCAATAATAAACTCGTCAATACTTCAAAACTGACGACATCAGCACGTGTGAACCCCACAATTAATAGAAAAATAAAAAACAGTCCGTCTATTCTTATCCTCAACCGCATCTCCTTCTCATCCTGCCCATGATTCCACGCGCACGAAGCAGTAGGGCTCTGCCTACCACGCGAGACAGCAGCATGGACCTATCACCACGCGGCGACTGCTCCGGCCCCACGCGAGGCCACGGTGACGCCTCACACCCGCTCCGGTCACCACGGAAGGCAGCAGCAGCTCGGGCCACGAGGAAGAAGAAGCAAGCAAGTGGTGTGCGAGCGAGCAAGCAATCACAACATGCCCCAGTCGTAGCGGTACTCGCGGGTGCCGCAGGTCTTGGCGTCCCCCTTGAGGTCGGTCTGGACAACGTAGCGCTTGCCGCAGCTCGGGCAATGGTACTCACGGGCGGGGCGGAGGCATTCGCGCACGAAGGAGCAGCTCGGGGCGATTGGGGAGGAGAGGGATCCGCGGAAATATGCGCAGCGAGGTACGCGGGATACGAGTCTGCGAAATGTCTTGGGGAGCTGTTGGAGGCCGAATTTTTTCTTTTTATCCTTAATTAAGGTATTAGGGTAATTAAGGGAGTTCTACTTTTCTTTTCATTTCTTTTTAGCAGTTCTGACTGCTACTTTATGTACTTGATGAGGAGGGCAATCACACCGATACCGATTCCCACGAAGTTGTTGAGGACAAGCCTACCAAAACCGACTCAGATTCCCAGGGCGATAGTGATGGGGTTGGCGATGAAGAGCGCGAAGCAGTACATGGAAAATCGCAACAAGAACGGCTCCAATGAAGGTGGTGACGGCGATTCCGAAGATGGCCGCGAGGATCGCCGGAGCCACCAAAGAAGTCCAGCAGGCTGCGGTCGGGCCGCCGACGCCACCAGCAGCAGCTTTCGGTCGAGCCCGAGCAGCTTCCCCACGCCAAGAGTTACCAGGAGATGCACCGCGACCTGCACGAACGCGAACGCGAATATGCTGGGCGCTGTGCTGATGGCATTGCCGATGCTTCCGTTAGCTCCCACAACTGCAAAGATAATACCTGCCATCAATTTCAGGGAAATTCACAAGCATCAGCTGCGAAGAGTATCTCCGTAGCAACGTGCGGGAAATTCACGTGTGTCAGTGTGTGCGTTCTGATCTCAAAAAGGAAGGAAGAAAGAAAAAGCTTGCCTGCATCATAATCGCAGCCAGGGCGTCGTCTGAGGGCGCAAGCTTTCTGATTTGAGATGGGAAGAAGGTTGCCAAAGCCAGAACCACGGTTGCTGCTGCGCAGGGAAGGCTTGCCCCTTCTATGCCAAACTGCCCCAACCTGCTCGTCGCGAGCTTTGCTGCCCTGCATATGGCAAACGCCGCCGCTACGGCAATGGCGCTTTGCGCAGCAGGTAACATTTCGTCGTCAGCGGTTAACGGTGGTTCGGAGCCCTCTCCCATTGACCGCGAGTCTTCCGCCGGAATCTTGGCGGATAATGCAAAGAGGCCTGTGAAGTAGAGTGCGCGGATGGTGTTGGCAGCAGCTAGCCCGGCTTCCATGGTTGATGGAGAGACTCCAAGACCTTCACAAACAGCAACGTAGCTGAAAGCTGACGGCGAGGGAAACCATCAGTGCAGAGTTTCAGGCATGTCGCAGTGGGTGAAGATTGAAGAGCGAGATGTACCTTACCTCCACCGATGTGGCGGCTCATCAGGGCTACCGCGATCTTCCAGCTGTCCGGCCCCAGCGACCGCATCGGGACGATCCGGAACGCCACCGCCGTGCCCATCGCCGTCGCCGCTGCGAAAGCAAGCACCGCATCGATCGGAAGATCTTCAGAGATGCAATGCAATACGGCGCAGGAAGATTCAAGATAGTCGTCGAGGACAGATAGAGATAGGTACCGGATCCGAGCAGGAAGGCCCGCAGCGGCGCGCCGGTGGAGCGGAGCGCGCGGCGGAGGTCGGCGCGGAAGAGCAGGAGCGGGACGGCCAGCGGCAGCAGGTAGTCGAGCGCCGCGCGGTAGGCCGGGGCGTCCGCCGCCACCACGCCGGCGCTGCTGGCCGCCAGCCCAACAGCACGCTCACCAGCGCTCCGGCGAGCGCCTTCTTCCCCGCCGGGGCCCGCTTCTCCGACCAGAGGCCCAGCGCGCGGTGCTCAGGAGGAAGGTCCAGTTGCCCCAGTGGTCAGACGCCGGAACAAGGGGGGCGCGTCCGTAGCCGCAGGACGTCGACAATATCGTCGGGCGCCGGCGGATACTGGAACACGACGACGACGAGCGTGCGATCGCGAGGCCGCACGAGTAGTTGTGGCGGCAGCGGCCGCGGTGGTGGTGGTGAAGGAGCGGAGCGGCGGCGCTGGATGGGGCGAAGACGGCCGTGGCAGCTGCCATCAGGTCATCCGGAGGAGATCACGGCCAGAGTCAACGACAGGACAGTGGAACTGGTGAAGTGAGCTGACAAACTGAACATTAGCATACTGATACTGACAGAATGAACTGGCTGCCCGGTACAACAACCCCATGTACACGCTGCCAATGGCATTGGCGAAGACAAAGTACCTGCACAATCCAACAACCCCATGACCTTTCAGCCTGCAGCAATGCGGTGCAGCGATCGGCTTTGCAGGAGGTTGCTGCCAGCGGTTTCATTTTGGGCCATAGGCCGAACACACGATTTCGACGCTGTAGATAGATACAGGCCCACCAAATCGATGGACCGGCACCAACAAAGCCCACATGACATAGGGCCTGTTTGGCAACCAGCTGTTAAACTTTAACACCCGTCACATCGGATGTTTGGATGCTAATTAGGAGTATTAAATATAGGCTAATTACAAAACTAATTGCACAGATGGAGTATAATTCACGAGACGAATCTATTAAGCCTAATTAGTCCATGATTTTGACAATGTGGTGCTACAGTAACCATTTGCTAATGATGGATTAATTAGGCTTAATAGATTCGTCTCGCGAATTAACACAGGGTTCTGCAATTAGTTTTATAATTAGCTCATGTTTAGTTCTCCTAATTATCATCCGAACATCCGATGTGACACTGTTAAAGTTTAACACCTCGTATCCAAACACCCCCATAGGGGTGATCAGCGGCCGGCCAGGCCGAATGTCACACGGACACAGCAAACATGAAAAGCAGGTGGCACAGGACAAACCCAGCAGCAAGACGAAGGCCCCCGATAGCTCCATTCCTTTTTTCGAGCTCTCCGTCTTCAAGGCTTCCACCAACTTTGAGTTGCTTTTCTTATAAAAAAACTTTGAGTTGCTTTCTCGCTACAAGGAGTTACGTAAAATATCAACTTATAAGAAGCTAGCCTAGTCACATAGAAGAGGGAAAAGAATATGAAGCTTGATAAAAAAACAAAAATCACATAAGCAGGAAACACAACATAAAATTGGCTTTCAATGACATTACAATTTATGACAAAAAAAATTCACATCAACCATTCCTCATTTTGCTGAAAACAATGGCTGATTTTTGCATCTACCTCACTGCAGCACTCAGCAGAGAGTACAAGCAGGGGGCGGGAGACACCGAGACAAGACGAACAAACCACGGCGCTCCGGGTAGTTCAGCTGGTCCGCACGAGCGAATGCTACGGGCAGCAGCAGCAGCAAGCCAGCAAGCAACACCAGACCCAGACCAACTTGATCCGTGCCTCGCGGCAGCTCGCCTTGTCCTCTTCCCAACCGCCAATCCCAGCCGTCCACGTACCCCCACCGGCTCACCCAACGGCGCAGATCCCCCGGACCGGACGCTTCCCGTGCACGGGGTGAGGCGGTTGACGGCCACTGTGCCCCTGTCCCGTCCACTCGTTGGCATCTCCCCCGGGACAGCGACTGTCTTGGCTTCCTTCCTTCCAACCCGAGCCCGCCCGAACCCACCACCTCCGCCCATTCCGCCCGCGCCTCCCCTTCGCCTCTCTCCCCCCGGCAAAACCCAATCCCGAGCCAGCCAGGTCTGGCCACCAAACCCTAATCCCCCGCGCGACGCCCCGCGCGCGTGGCCTCCCATGGGCTGAGCCCGCGGTGGGGAGCCCCCGGATCCGGAGCTAGGGTTCCGTCCCGCCCCCTCGGCCATGGAGTGGGACAGCGAGTCCGACGGCGCCGGCAGCGTCGGCGCCGGCGAGGAGGAGGAGCAGGAGAAGGAAGAGGAGGAGGCGGAGGTGGGAGTCTCGGGCGGCGGGGGAGATGGAGGCGCCGGCGGGATGTTCACGTTCGCGATCGAGGGCATGCTGCGGGCGTCCGGGCCGTGCGGGCTGGTCGTCACCGACGCGCTCGAGCCCGACTGCCCCATCATCTACGTCAACCGCGGCTTCGAGGACGCCACCGGATACCGCGCCGAGGAGGTGCTCGGCAGGAACTGGTCGGTGCTTCATCAGCCTTAACCCCCACATGCTTTCATTTCCTTTTAATTCCGTTTCAGACCAATCTGATTAGTTTGTGCCGCTTAGAATCGAGCAAACTTACTGTTATTTTTCTAGATACATCGTAAGCATCTGTTGGTGCTTTTGAGTATAAGAATTTAGAAGTGAACTTAATACTGAGCGGTGCTCAGTTTTGCTGTTAGGAAGCTCTCCCTCTTAGCGAAGTAGGAAGGGACAGGCATCCTTGAGCTAATCTTAGGTGCAAGGACTGGGTCACTGGGTGCTTAGAATCAAGCAAAACTTAGTATTGCTTTTCTGTCTGTTTCATTGTGGGCTCCTGTTTTGGTGATTTTGGGTATTAGAATGCGACGTGCTTGATTTCACTGTTAGAAGACACACCATTTGAGCGAAATGGAAAGTAGTGACATCTTTTGCTATATTAGGATTCCTCTTGACCATTCTTCTTCATTCAGCTGCTAGAAAAGTCTTTCCCAGTGCTCATGTTATGTTTATCGCTGGTTTATGGTCAATATAGTGTACAACAGATAGTATAGAAGACTTTAAGTTAAAACCATGTAGTACTGTGGTGTTTTATCTTTTATGTCCTGCTAGTATGGGGTTTGCCTAACAGATTTTATGGGGGTGATTCCATTTACTGTAGATTAGAGTTACTTGATCGTATTTGTATCTTGTATGTAATACCACCCTGCAAGTTTGTGACTTAACTTTGATGGTTCTCCATTATTATGATTATTTGATTCTAGGTTTTTTTGGTATGATACCATGCTAAATTCCAAACAGAATAATATGTGAGGCTTTGACTTGCATGATATTGATATTTTGAAGTCATATGTTTTTTTACTTTGGAGACAAAAAAACCTCTAATGTAAGTTAGCACCTTCAGACGGAAGTTGATAGAATGTTTGATTTCTGGAGGATGAAAATAATGGACATGATCAGTTCAGGGCGTATCTTTAATGGGTCCTTTATCTGTCCTGTCTACTTAAATAATTTGGCATTTGATAATCGAACAGTTGATACTTGATAGTGATAAATGCTTAAGAGGACTGGTATTTTGCAGTTTTCTTCTGTGAATTGAAACTAGATGGTACAAGCTCTATGGTAGGTACATATGGTTTAAAGGGATTTCCAAGATAGTTAGCCTAGACGAGAAGATCCCCCACATGCCCACATGCTGTAACTCAACAGAGGGAACAACGAAGAGTAGTGTATGGGAATTATTTATTGCAAATCAGACAATCAGTAATATGTCTAAAAAAGTAGTATATAAAAGTGAATAGGAAACAATAATCGCACATTTAGGTTCTAAACTTGGTCTGTAAGGTGATTGGCTAATTGTGTATCAATTTCCTTCAAGCTTTTTATTTGAGTCAAGATTTGCAGAAACATGATTCATGTATGTATAACTACTCCTTTCACCCCTTAATACTTGATGTTGGTTTGTTTGATTTTGAACTAACCAATGTCAAATATTCCAAGTGCACTTTCACGTTATATATATTAAATTACAGTTCAAAGATATGCAAAGTTTGGGGTAGTTGCAAATTTGCCACTGCTTTGAACATTGCAAGCTGCCACTGGAGAATTGCAAAAATGCTACTGAAACTAACATCCGAGTGGCCTTCTCGTGAAAATAAAAACCAGTGGCAAATCTGAAAATGCCCCAATACTTAAATTACTTGTTGATTTGAACAGTTGTTCTAGTTAGCAGTTCATTAGTGTGTGTAGACAGCTGTACTGACATACAATAGGGACTCTGTGCAATTTCTAACTTCTAGGATCTACGTGGTGCGGTTTAATTGATTCTTACCCTGTGGATCTATGTATATTTTCTCTCACATTCATGCCACAAAAAGCACAAGGGTTATGTGGATTGTCAGTGGACACCTGGGAAGATGGCCTTAGTTCCTCGGGAGAGTGCTTAATACCTTGGTTTTCGGGGGAGGCAGAAATTCTGCTTTGCTAAAATGTGGTTTGAACTGATATTTCCCAGGTTCAGTGGAAACTGAAAATACAGTCTGTCTGCATGCATCTCTCCTCTTTGCTTGTTTCATTACTGTCCTTGAATTATGTCATGATATAGCCTGTGCAATTTGTTTATTATCTAATTTAATATTCATTAAATATTTTTAAACTACCATTTCTTCTGTCTTTCAGCCGGTTCCTGCAATGTAGGGGACCATTTGCTCAAAGGAGGCACCCCCTAGTCGATGCAGCAATGGTTTCAAATATTCGAAGATGCATAGACAACGGTACTGAGTTCCGCGGTGATTTACTAAATTTCAGGAAGGATGGCTCTCCATTGATGAACAGGTTGCATCTGACCCCTATATATGGAGATGATGCAACCATAACCCACTATATGGGCATTCAGTTCTTCACTAATGCTAATGTTGATCTGGGACCATTGCCTGGCTCTATAACAAAGGAACCCGTGAGATCAACACGGTTTGCTCCAGATAACTCATTTCGACCCATATCCACGGGACCAGGGGAGAGCAATTTCTGTCGGGAATATTCTAGCATCTTCCAATTGACGGATGAAGTGCTTTGCCAAAGTATACTGTCAAGGTTGTCACCAAGAGATATAGCATCTGTGAGCTCTGTGTGCAGGCGCATGTATCACTTAACAAGAAATGAAGATCTTTGGAGAATGGTTTGCCAGAATGCTTGGGGCAGTGAGACTACTCAAGCTCTTGAGACAGTGCCTGCTGCAAGAAGATTGGGCTGGGGTCGGCTGGCAAGAGAACTGACCACTCTGGAAGCTGTTGCCTGGAGGAAATTGACAGTTGGGGGTGCAGTGGAGCCATCTCGATGCAATTTCAGTGCCTGTGCTGTAGGGAACCGTGTTGTTCTCTTTGGTGGGGAAGGTGTAAACATGCAACCAATGAATGATACATTTGTATTGGATTTAAATGCCAGCAATCCAGAGTGGAGGCATATCAATGTAAGCGCAGCTCCTCCAGGTCGCTGGGGCCATACGCTGTCATGTTTAAATGGATCTTGGTTGGTTGTTTTCGGTGGATGTGGAAGGCAGGGTCTGCTTAACGATGTATTCATGCTGGATTTGGATGCAAAACAACCAACCTGGCGTGAGATACCTGGAGTTGCACCCCCTGTTCCACGCTCTTGGCACAGTTCCTGCACTTTGGATGGGACAAAGTTGGTAGTTTCTGGTGGCTGTGCTGATTCAGGTGTACTGCTCAGTGACACATATCTTCTCGATGTAACCATGGACAGGCCAGTTTGGAGAGAGGTACCTGCATCTTGGAAGCCACCTTCCAGACTGGGGCACTCAATGTCTGTCTATGGTGGCAGGAAAATCCTGATGTTTGGCGGTCTTGCAAAGAGTGGCCCTCTGCGACTCCGGTCTAGTGATGTGTACACAATGGACTTAAGTGAAGAAGAGCCTTGCTGGCGATGCCTCACTGGGAGTGGAATGCCTGGTGCTGGAAATCCAGCTGGGGCAGGTCCACCTCCTCGCCTTGATCATGTTGCGGTTAGCCTGCCTGGTGGAAGGATTTTGATATTTGGTGGCTCAGTTGCAGGTCTTCACTCAGCGTCACAGCTGTATCTGTTGGATCCTACTGAAGAAAAGCCTACTTGGAGAATACTGAATGTTCCAGGGCGTCCTCCCAGGTTTGCCTGGGGCCACAGCACTTGTGTCGTTGGAGGAACAAAAGCGATAGTGCTTGGTGGACAAACTGGAGAAGAGTGGATGCTTACAGAAATACATGAGCTTTCTCTGGCAAGCAACACTGTTTGAGTTCCAAAAGGGTTCTAGTCATTTTCGTTGCAAATTAATGCGAGTTCTTATGCAACCTGAAGCTTGATTGTCTTCACCTACAGAACTGGAAGAATGAATGAGCATCTTGCAGTTACTTGGCTTGGCTTGGAAGATAATAAGCTTACTCCGGATCGCTCGCTTTCTGTAGACAAAGGATAGCGATATGTTCATTTTTATTGCTGTTTGTTTTGGCCTTTTTACCAGATAATTACAATTTATAAGCTACTGTTGTGGGACAAGTACCAAACTTTATATGTATTCTCA
This sequence comes from Setaria italica, assembly GCF_000263155.2. Taxonomy (NCBI): domain Eukaryota; kingdom Viridiplantae; phylum Streptophyta; class Magnoliopsida; order Poales; family Poaceae; genus Setaria; species Setaria italica. The sequence goes on from NC_028453.1 coordinate 37,096,203, forward strand.
GATGTTTCTGACTTGCAATATGGTAGGGAAAAAGGGCTACTCTGTATAGTTTAATCTTTTGATGTACGGTACTTGTTGGACAACTTGATGCTGCTGTCTGTCTTGGGGCACAGTTAGATGTACCGGTGATGACTGTTAAACCCTCTTTTTGTAAAACTTGTAATATGTCGTAGCAAGTTTCAGTCAGGTGAGCTTAGCTCAGTATGTATTTTTATTGACATTTTCCTATTGTCTGACATGTTGCACCATTGTGGATACGTCATGTACTATTGTTGATCATGAGAAGGTTTTGAAGTTCATGTTTGATCATGAAGAGCTTACTTTGTTTGGTTCTAGTACTTTGCAATGTGTAAACTACGGCATATGCTGGTGGTGTTCTGAAGTCCCGGTGTAATTTGTTAATCTGTGCGTTAGCAGTTCCAGAAGTTCAGACACTGGCTGCTTTTAGCTGACGACTGGCTGATGCGAAGTGTGTAAGCCTTGTATGATGCGCAGCACTATAGAGGTTCAGCAAGCTACGGTCAGATGCTTCCACTCGTTACGCCGATGGGTTGACGAGAGGAAGACGAAGCCATTGCTGGGAAGCTCTTAGGCATCTATTTTTTCTCTCATTCTGAGCACCGGCAGGCGTCTCTCTGCGCTTTAGTTGCTTCATTCAGAGTTTAGAATCATGGCGCCACCGGTGCGCGCATACCGCACGGGCTAGCTGCCGCTGCTCGATCTCTGTTGCCTCACCACCAGCTGCCAGCGTCGTCGTGTTCGGCTCGGCCCTTGCTGCAGCTTCCATTCCACTGCGTGCTTAGTCCAGATCTTCAGAAACACGCGTGCAACCTGAGTCTGGCCGCCGGATCCACACGGCTTGAACGACGAGGTCCAATCCGAATCCGACTCCGAGTCCGCTCCGATCGGCTGGCACCAGCGCTCTTCGCTTCCGATTCGAGTCGCTCGCGCGGTCGCGCCAGACTCGCGCCGCCTCCGGCAGTCGGACTCGACCACTCCTTAAGAGCAACCAAGCCCTCCCTCCATGCCTCGTCACCGCTACCCGCCAGCTCTCTCTTCCCCTCTTCGATCCACTCGTCCACGCCTCGCCCGGCTTCGCTGCTAGTCTTTGCACGCGCCCCCGCCGCCATCGCCATGGCCGCCGCGCGGAGCCCTCTCCGCCGGTGGGAGCGGTTCTTCCCCGCGTTCGCCGCGATCGACGACGCCATCGAGGCCGCCTCCGGCCACCCGCGCGGCGAGTTCCGGTCCGTGAAGGCCCGGATCGTCGGCCTGCTGCGCGCCGCTGGGGACGACGACGGCGTGGCGGAGAAGCTATGCGCCGCGCTCGACGCCGCGATGGAGGAGGCCCTGGCCACGCTGCGGGTGGCGGCGCCGAGCCCGCCGGAGTCCACCGGTCTCGCCGGGGCGGTCGTCGTCCTGTCGGATGACCACGAGTCGGCGCGGGTGCGCGGCCTCGCGGGCGACGTCGTGCGCCGGTGGATGGCCGCCACCGAGGCCTTTCTCGTCGGAGCCATACGATTTATTGAGGTGGTCAACAACAGCAAGCGCGCGAACGAGCCGCTGATCCTGCGCGAGAGCGCCTCTTCCATAGTTGCCGAACGCACGCGCGGATGCGATGCTCACTTCGCCGCCGACGAAGACAAGGAGAGGCACGCGCCGCCGACGAAGACGAAGGTGCCCTCCCTCCGCAGCAACCCTATCAAGCCGGCCAATGGCAGTGCATCGGTGAAGGTCGCAGCACCGTCGCAGAACGAGAGGGCTCAGGGCAAGATGGAAGAGAACACCGAAGCAAGACGGAAGACACCCGCCGGTGGCAACGGCGGCGGCAACCGTGTCCAGAGCGAGGAGATGATGGAGGCCACCAAGCGCAAGCTTCGAGAGGGCTACCAACAGGTGGAGGATGTGAAGCGTCAACGGAAGATTCAGGTCATCGAGGCGCCGAAGATGTTGGAGCGGAGGCAGAAGAAGATGCATCCAAACTTGCGGGAGAGAAGCCGAGCGAGATGTGGGAGTTCCTCGGCCGTGAGACGTTCTCTGATCCCCTCTCTTCACAGGATTTAGGGCTCTGTTTTGTAGGGGTTTAGATCGTTGTCCATTGGTGTATCAACGAGTTTCGCTGTCCATGTGTAATGCGATCATCAATAGATTGCTGGTAAGAACTATTATTGTTCTGTTCTATATGTGTTAACGAAATTGTTTTTCATGTTGCTAATGAAGTAATGTAATTATTCTGTCCTTACAATGTGTCATGTTGGGAACATTTTGCTTTCTAAACTTGATTTAGAAAATTTCTAAGATTAGTCCTAGTGGGAGTTTTATGGATAGTTCTATGAGCGTTAAATTACATACTACATCAGCAATTCTGCTGTCTTTATGAGGAGAGAGAAGGACGAGTTTCATCATACTCCCTCCGTTTTTATTTATAAGGCGCACACGCATATCAAAATTCAAACTTTGCAATATTTGACCAATAATTTAACTATTAATTTTTTTTTATTTTTATAATGTAGTTGGATTCGTAATCAAATATACTCTACAAATGATCATAAGTTTATAACCATAAATAATATAATATAAGATAAATGAATGGTCAAAGTATTATTTAGCAGACCGTGTCAAGTTCTATCATATCTTATAAACATAGATGGAGGGAGGATGTGAGAGGAGTTTCATTCTCATGACACTCAACAGCCACAATTACCTAGTTCACAGTGTTAATAATAATATAATAAAATCATACACTAAGACTCCTACCAATAACGTCACGTTCGACACAAGGAGAAATATCGGACGCTCCCTTCCTGCATGCATCGTGCGCCCCCCCGAAACGCACTTAGCGCTCGAAATTAATGGAGGATTGAACTAGTGTTGCAACGATTTTAAAGTTTTGTCTCATTATTTATTTATTGATTTGTTGTACAATATTCTCACTCCTTGTCCTTGATGGTAAGCATGTTGTAGGGTATTTGGACGGATGTGGCATGGGTTCTAATTGAACGTTGCAATGTTTGTTTCAGTAATTATTTATTTTACTAATATCACGTTAAAAAATTAATATATTTTTGTTGCAACTGCATTTAAAATGTTACAATTATAATTTTTCAATGCGTCGATGTTGCAAACTTTGCTTTTACATGCTGTCGCTCTCCATAAATGTTGCATGAAACATTGGATAATGTCGTGGTGGAAATTTTCTATTCTAAAATCGGATGACATCGTTATTTTTATACATATATTTTTTTTGTTGCGAGCGGCAATTTCTAATATTTCAGAAGTCATTTTCAATGTTGCGATGGAGTGTCCGATGAAAATTTTTCTATCGGACGTCCGAATGCTAGCAGCTCCAAATTTCTAACTCAGACTTCGGCTAGGATCGTCTTCATCAACAAATGCAAAACCAGAATAATGAACACCATGATAATTAGAAAGCACAAACGGTTCCGCAAGTACACTGTACACACCATCGTCAAGAATCTTGTGTCCACTGATCCACTGAATTGGTTTAGATTCCGAATGTCAAGAACCAAATTGTACTTGTATAACAGAACGAAGAGCACATAATTGATGATCACAACCAAATTGAGAGAGTCTGAATGTCTAATCACAAGTTGGCAGCTAAGTTTCCCCTACACAGGAGGACTGTAAATAGCACGGCAAACTCTGAGGCGCTCTCATTACGCGCTCTAGCAAACATTTCATAAGTGCAGAGAGGGAGAGACAGTAGGATTTCAATTTGGCTACAGCTGCCCTTGAGCGTCCCTCCCCTCCCAAAATTTTTTTCTCAAAAATCGGAAGAAATCAAACTGCCTGTTCGCTCCAACTTATCAGCCGACTTATCAACCACCAAATAGTATTTTTCTTTCACAACAAATTAGCCGTTTTAACTTTTCAACCGGCTTATAAGTCCAGCCGAACAGGCCTACAGTTTCCTGAGGAATCTCTAAAGAACGAATCCTGGCAGGAAATCGCTAATCTCGTTAATCCACGTCATGCTGACGTCGTCACCGTCCGTTTGGACCTCCCGTCGATTCACAGCCGTTGGATGTTGTATGAACGGCATCGCTCCTTCCAGACTTGGCCCGACGTCACATGGTGGCATGGTGCCTCCCGAACTCTCCAGACTAGGCACCGCCGGCGCCGGGGTACACGACGGAGAGGATCCCATCGCCTCCCTGCTCGCATCCGCCAGTCGCCGCCTCCTCGCGCATCGGACAGCGCCACCAATCTTCTTCCCCACAGTCCGTGAAGCTATCCTTCAAGAAGAGCCCGCGCTGGATTGAGGAACTCCAAGACAATGGCAGCCGGGGTGGGCGAGCAGCGAGCCGGAGAGGCAGTGGCGCATGACGGCGGAGCACCCACTCGTGGCCTCCCTCTGCGCGCTCCGCCGGCTCTCCATCTCGCCTCGACCTCGCTCCCCGCCGCTACTCCGTGGCCCTTCCTATGGCTCCAAAGAGGGGCTGAGGGCGGGGAGGGGAGACGGGGAGGAAGCCAACAATGGCGGCTTTAGAGGAGAATAACAGGGGTCCCCTGTCCCCAGGCATCTCACAATCGAAGCTATCCAGGCAGTGGCCTTCTTCGCCGTCACCACCCAAGTCCAAGTGTATTCCAAGAAGTAAATTGCCGTCTCTACAAGTCGCCAGGTCCCAGTCCGCCGCCGCAGCGGCGCATGCCCACCACCCGCTCGAGGGAATGCCATATCGCACCACCGCGGAGGCGTGGATCCCTGCCCCCTGCTCGTTCTCCTACGGGAACGCCCTGGCCGCCTCAGGCTTAATCACGCTGCCTGCATCTCAAGCGCCGTGGTCCACCTGCTTGCCGAGGATGACCGCCTGCGCGATGCGTTGCAGGGTGCCCCTATAGGCCTCCACCACCAAGAAGGACGACCGCCGTGCGCTGCCAAGGCGAACGGCAGGGCAAACGCGGTGCCTCGTACGCAGGCGCAACGTTCTCCTCTCTGCACGAAGACTGTCTTCTCCGCCGGCATTGTTCCCCGAAGCACCTCATCCGGCATCGCTGATTCCAACCCGTCCGCTGCAGCTCCTCGTCCCATCACTCTGCTGGCCGCTGACGAGCTAAGCTTCTTGGCTCCTTTCTTTCTCTCGTGCGCTCTGGCTTGCCGAACTCACCATGGATGCTTCCTATGTGTTCAGCGAAATTCCTCTATGCTGTTGCACTAGTAGTAGAAAGCTCCAGAATCCAGATACAAGTTGGGTATAATTGGCCTCTTTTCTTTCCATCAATCAATATTGTGGTTCGCTCAATTTGTTGATGCTATCCTTGCATCAGCTAAAATTATCCAGCTTCAAGTTACAGGCTCAAAGTAAAAATCAAATCGTCATAAACAGGATCATCAGCCTGAATTATTTCCTCCTTATGCAGTTCTAATCTTTTCTCATCACGTTTCAAGGTAATGACATTATCAGGAGCACTAAATGGAGCCACCATCACCAACAGCAACGACAGCGATTCTTAGGGGGTGTTTGGGAACACCCTATTAAAGTTTAACACCTGTCACATCGAATGTTTGGATACTAATTAGGAGTACTAAACATAAGCTAATTACAAAACTAATTGCATAGATAGAGTATAATTCGCGAGACGAATCTATTAAGCCTAATTAGTCCATGATTTGACAATATGGTGCTACAGTAACCATTTGCTAATGATGGATTAATTAGGCTTAATAGATTCGTCTCGCGAATTAGCACAAGGTTCTGCAATTAATTTTATAATTAGCTCATGTTTAGTTCTCCTAATTAGCATCCGAACATCCGATATGACACTGTTAAAGTTTAGCACCTCGTATCCAAACAGCCCCTTAACCCAAGTAAGAAACAGAGCGATGCCTATGTTGGAAATCTCAACAAATAGGTAAATTTCAGCTATGTCTAATCAGTCGTTTGATCAAATTTAACCTCCGTTGCTCAGACCTTTTTGATTTTGCAAATGCAGCAAGTCCCAGCACTAGAACTGTATTCCGGTCACAAGAAAAATAATGTTGAGTGAAATGCATCATACAGATTTCTAACATGTATGAATTCTCTCCAGCATGTTTTCAAATCCTCAGCATATCATTACCTACAATATGTGTTCTAGCTCACAGTAACTGAAGATAATCAATGCAGTAGAATATTCAAGTGACAGACAAGAAAGGAATAAGAGAACCCAAAAGGAGGAAGAAGAACTAAGAGCAAATGGATATATGTTACTTTAGAACCAAGCAATTCACCTCAGCTATTACCATTTAGTTACTGTCCAATAAGAGAGACGTGTGGCAGGAATGTTGTAATGCTCTCTATGTGTTAGGCAGTTGACATTGTACTGCATAACTTGGAAGCAGACTCTTGGAACCAGATGAACGGAACTACATCTCTTTTCCTTTCCATAACCAAAAGATAATAAACTCTCTCATTCATGTGCCTACAGCCTACACATGGACAATGTTGTTCGTCATTTGGCTCCACACCAAGTAGATCCATCCCTGGCTATTGATTTTTACTGTTGTGACAATAGTAGCCTTCGAGCAAAATTCAGCTGCGCTGTTTTTTTCACCAACTTGGAACATCTTGAAGGAAGTTCCCAGGGAAGGTAAGAGAAATTCAGCTCGATTAGGCCGTGCTCGAACTCGATTGAGCCTCGCCGAAGCTCCTCAAGTCCTCCACATGAAGGCCTCGCCGCAGCCTCGGCCACCGCATGAGTGAGAGCGAGCTCTAGTGGAGGAGAAGCGGGAAGGAAGCGATGATGGAGGTAAGGGATGGGGTGCCGAGGAGCCTATCAGTGACGGTGGGGCATGTCTAGGTGGAAGCAAGGACGAGGCGGAAGAGAGAAGAGGGAGAAATACGGGTGGTAACTTCATCTCTAGGAAATACAGGATCATCCTATCATATTGTGCAACCAAACATGAGCATAACAAATCAGACTATTTTTAGCTACCTAACCAAACACGAGCACTCTACATTAATTTGGCCTGATCAAAATTGATCTTTTTAGAGTTAGCCAACCAGTGCAGCCAGTCAATCACTAACTAAATGAGTAGGACGCCAAAGGGCAACCCTCTTTTCCTTTTTATTGACTCTGGAGGATGGACCCGATGGGCTGGTGTGACGTGGAACGCCGGGCCTACGTGGCTTTTTTTTTAAAAACCCACTGCTGCCTCACATGTTTATTTGATCCAAACAAACAAGAGAGATTTTCTAGGCGGCGAGCTTGGCGCAGTATTTTGGTAATGCAATGTTGACATGTTGTACCCTACCTACTGATAGTGCGGCCCATTTTTTTTTTTTTTTTTGCAAAAGGAGGAGGAATTGTATTAAAGAAGAAGCACAGTACATCCCCACCCTTTACCAGAAAAGCACCTGGAAAAAGTAAAATTACAGCGCACACACACAGCTTCCAGCAGCTTCTCATCGTCATCCTCACGCGCGAGCTCCACTGACAGACGCCGGAGCTCGAGCAGATCTTCTTCCTCCCTGAACGAAGGACTCCAAGCCTTGGTTAAGCCGCAAGAGCCCACGGCCGGGACTCGCCTGGACGCTTCGATCTCGGTAATAGCACATCGGCCATCACTTCGCCAAGAAAAAGAAGACCACAGATCCGCCGCCACCGATGGGGACACCAGTGACCGGAACAGCAGTCAAGGTGAGAGACTTCTAATTCTTTGTTGTTTTTAATTTTCTATAGTTTAGAAAAAACTCATAAAAAGTTAAAAATTAGTAGATTAATTTTCTTTAATCCTAAAGATCTTTTTAACCTTTTACTAGTGCTACTTAGTTAGGACTTGTTGAGTTTTCAGTTGCATCGGTTGTGTCGAGTTGCTGGTCTTAGTATCTATTTCATTAGAGTTTTGAGTTCTATCACGTTTTGGTGACTTTATAACTTTTTACTAGTAATACTTAGTTAAGACTTGTTGAGTTTTCGATTGTATCAGTTATGTCGAGTTGCTGATCTTAATATCTATTCCAGAGTTTTGAATTCTATCACGTTTCAGTCACCATGACATCCACCATCACCATACACCACGGATCCACAGGATGTCCTCGTCACGACTCCCCCGGTTCCTCTTCCTCACCGGCGCCAACGTGGCCATCAGAGAGGAGGGGGAACCGGAAGGAGTGGCGCCTCTTCCTCACCGGCGCCAACGTGTCACCTCCGATTCGCCTTTCGAGTGCTGAAGCTGGAGAAAGGAGAACAGGAGAGACAAAGCTGATAGTGCGGCCCATTCTGATACCTGTATCACAGTAGAATATAAGTACTTCGATTTGGTTCTCCAGAGATTAGTATAAGATCGATCAATCAAATATGTTAATGTCAGCGACGTGGTCAAACGACAGGCAAACCGATAAAAAACGAAGAGCTAATCAAAAGAACTTGCAAGGTCCTTGTCGCCGGCATCACCAGCCAGATCACCTAAAAAATTTGGAAATGTAACAGGAAGGCAAGCCGAAAGCTCAATTATCAGGACCACGACGGAGCATGTACCAGACATGCATTCAGACCGTACTCAAATCCCAGTTTAGAATCACACAGGTGGTAGGGTCAAACTGGCTCTCCAACAACACGTACCTTCCCCTGCTCATCCCAATCCCTCAACACGTCTCTGACTGATAGCATCTTTAAAAAATGTGTACAGCATCGCCATGGATCCAAATGGATGGCATGGAAGAAATCAGAGCCTGCTGGTAACAATTCTCAGAGCCTTCAACACGGAAGCTCATCAGGAGGAAGAGAAACCTACCACCAGCACAAGCGAAGAGCAACTTGGCGACCTGTAGCTTTCCAGGCACCTGTCTGGGGAAAGCTTCCACTTGTGAACACAAAACTGACACACGATTAAGCCCAAGATGGTGTGTCTTATCCCAATGTCTTCTCAGGAAAAACACATACCACATCTACATTATCTGCACTAGCCAGATAGACAAAAGTCTCCAAACAGATCCTTCCATGAACTGAAGTTTGTTTCGGGGATTTACGTAAAGCTGCGCTACATCGAAGAAGAAGCATTGCGAAAAAAGAACTGTCACCAACATCCTGTAGAGATGGGTGCTAAATATATATACAAAAATAAAAACTAGGATGATGAGGCCTGTCGCAAACGAACAGCGGGGTTCTGTTGCTACTTTTTATGCACAGATAAGTTTAAACTGGGGCAGAGCCTACCGAGGACAAGAGGTGGGAAAAAAAATTCAAATGAGCGGAGGTACAATGGTTATGATGATCGATACATCACATAACAGCTATTCTTTCTTTTCTTTTTAACCATGGATTCTATGCATCAGCGTCCATATCTTGTATCTCTGCATCCACAGAAGCATCATATGAATAGAGTCAGAATTGAAAAACTAATTGGATTTGATCAAAGATCCTTTAAAAGATGTAGGTACTATCACCAATCAACAGCTTAGGCTGATTTTAGAGAGCAGCTCAACCAAGGATGTAAGTAAAATTCCAGTATCTCAAGATTTCATGCACATGTTACAAAACTAAATAACATACCCAAAACTACCTCCCCATAAACATGCAACAGACAGAAAATAAATAAAGTGACACAGATGATGCATCCATAGTGCATCTCGACATCAGCAGGGGAGATAGAAAACATGCCAGAGTACAATATGATAAAAAAAAATCTATTAGCTGAATAGCTCATCAGCTCAGGTAGCCATTATAGAAGTACAACAGGACGAACCTAAAAGAGCAATATGTTTGTCACCCATGTTTTGTACGTCTATGTGAAGGATTTTATTTGATTTGTTTGGAATAGCATGGTTTGTGTAATTGTGTATGTTTATCATTTTTATGAAGGGCATATGGTTCTTAGTACTAGCACATTTGCAATAGCATTCTCCAACAACAGTGATGAAAATTGAAAACAGAATTACTTATACATACCTGTAATGGAAACTAGCCATTCTTCCAGGTGCTGCAATACTAGGAATAGCCCCTGTTACTATGTATTCATCATCAATTTCATCAAATCTGATTTCCCTTAATTCAACAGATTGTGTTGGAACCTCCAGATTGAAATTTTCCAGATTTGCCTGATTGCCATTCCTTCTTCCATTGCCTCTTCTTTCCCTTGCTCTTGCTCTTCTACGGCTTCTTGAAGATCTCGAAAATGCCTTGCAAAATATACATGACCACCAGTTCGTCCTGACCCTGCGGAAAACTTCATAGTCCTCTCCAGTGTCATCATCCCCATACTCAATTACATAATCTCCCAGAACAATTCCATTGGGAACTTGTGCGTGTATTGTGCTCAACACATCTACGATATCAGAAGATTGCTGGAAGTTGTCCCAATCAACTTGCCTAGCAGGATCAATCTCTGAAGGGCGTGAATCTGGATGCTTTTGTTGTGTGTGCTTCTGAAGCTCATTGAAGTTACCAACAAAGGAACAGCAATCCTCTTCGCAGCACCTTTTCTTCTGGTTAAGATGCATCCGAGCCTCACCGATAACAATCCATCCGATAACATCACCTCTACACAAAGGGCAGCTTGGGCGGTTGTTTGCATTAGATGGCACAATATGAATAATGCTATCAAGAGGAGGCACGGCTAACGAAGAAACTTTCACGTTGGCAGGCAACTCATATGCACCCTTAAATCTCTCGAGACAGTTTGAGCGGGTCTGGTCTGTGTCACAGACAAACGGCCTGCAGCCTTTCTCATAAGATGTGCACCTCAGTAGGACTGCATTGTGAGGGTAATCAAGGCAGATCGGGCAGGTAACATCCTCCATCCAACTCTTATCAAGCTGTATGTCCAGGTCAAAAGAGCTGTGCCTTACCACCTTCTTCATGAGCAGGTTTCCTGAACCCATGTCGGACTTCCAACCAAAACTCGTGAACCTAGCAAGCACAGCTTTTCATTACAACCTGCATGACATCAAGAGGCTGTCGGATCAATTCCAAGTCGTTCCGTGCACAAATTCAGTAGTGTACAACAACAGGTTGAACAGCATGACATAATTAGCATTTCCATCAAAGGACAACATGGCAGGTACAAACATCCTAATACCTCCAATCAATCCATGTAATGATTCCCCCATAAACCCACATGACTACTTGACACTGGAAAAGGACTAATGAGAACTCATCAGCATAATGGTATGATTTCCTACAGTTCAGCAGTTCTGCAGAAACTCTACCAATCCTACAAATCCAACAGAAATCAACAAGTGCGCATGAACTGAATCCGATTTGGATCCCAAAATATCGTTGCCCAGGGGCGGAGTTGCCGTGAGGTGACGGGGGTTCAGTTGAACCCCCAAAAATTTCGGAAAAAATAAACCGCATCAACACCTGCACCAACAACCAACTTTTTACGGCGCGGTGTCATCTGAGATCGATCGATTCTGCGCGCTGATGGGCATCGGCGGGGATGGATTGGATTAACTGGGTGGCACCATGCAGCGCGCGCGCGCACAAATCCACAACTTGAGTGAATCGAGTCGACTCCGGAACTATTCAGAATTTTGGAACCGATTGCGAACAAAACCATCGTAAAGGGAGCCTATCCGCGGAAACAAGAAGGGGGATTACTCACCAACAACAGAAGACGAGACCGGGCACGGATCTCCGCTCCGCTCGACCGGTAGAGGGTTGGCACCGCCGCGGGTGGAGGATCCGGCGGACGGAGGGAGGGAGGGAGGGGCCGTCCGGCGCGGCGCGGCACGGGAGGGGACGGGAGGAGGGGAAGGGGGACGGCGGCGTCGCGCTCGGCTGCGGCGTCGCCTCGGGGAGAGTCTAGTCTAGGTTTGGAGTTGGACTTTTTGAGCCATTTGCGCTTGCGTTGCGTGCGTCGAGTGGAGAGAGAGAGGGAGAGAGGAGAGGAGAGGAGAGAGAGTGGGAGGGGCCGGGCCGGCGATTGCAGCCACTCTTGTTTTTGTTTGACATTTTCCGCCGCTTGCCTCCGCAGCTTTCCTTTTCTTTTTTCTTTTCTTTATTTTTTCCAGATGTTTGGTCAAGTGTTGAACACCTTTTTATCTTTCCCACAATATAGTGGTCTCTGAACCATGATGGTCCCATTTAGATAGCAAAAAAAAAATTATTTTCATAACTATTACATGATTCGAATTATTCACATGAAATTCATGCATTCTAAGTATGGTACATGTAAATGGTAACTTTATTTTTTTCGAAAAAAAATGGTAGCTTTATTATGGATTTGTTGGTCAAAATCTTATGTGGGAACAGTCGTCTTAGTTTTGGAAGGTTGAAATTTCAAAAGAGGTGTGTTTTCAACCACGTGGAAATCCACCATGTTATAAATCGGAAAACCGTGTACGTACAATGTACCGTCTCCTGTCTCTTTGACATTGGTGACGTGACAAGTAGGTCAGTGTGAATGACGCGTGCAGGGCAGAAGAAGAGAATGTGGTACCAAATGGAGAAGATTCCTTGAGCCTTCTACCTGCGCATCACATCGGTTGAGCTAGAAGATAAAGACAAGTTCTCTTACGTTTCCATACAAAGCAAATGAGCAGATGAAACTCATGGCTGCTCCACCGTGCAGCCTGATGAGGCGATCGGCATCTAAATATTAGAAGTTTACAACAGGGGTTCAAGTAAACTAATGCACAAATCGACTTTCGAGTTTGGAACTTCTTCTTTTACAATTGGTAATTCTTCTGCCCTGTTCGTTTCAAAAAAAAGACGTACAATTCGACTCTGCTGATGTAATGCTTGCCCAGGCAAGTTCGAAAAAAACAAAGCAAAGGGACTGCGTAAACAATTTGGCCACGAGGAAGTTGTACCAGCGAATGCAAATGCCTTGCGGCAGGATTAGCACACGACACGGCAAAGAACAGAGAAGAAAAAACACACGATTCAACAAAAAGATTTACATGGAAAGGTATGTTCCTTTTGGATAAATGTTAAGCACACAAAAAAATGTCAGTGATGGACAAGAATAGCATCAGACACCATAAGCATGTCATGGTGAAGCTCCTGCCAGGGCTTCATCATAGTGAGGCCCCCTGCCAGAGCTTGACACCTGCACTCGATTTTGGTTTTGAGTCACACTGATGTGTTCGGTTAGTTGTATCATTTGATTCATGTTAAAATAATAACGATCTTTTTGTTTGGTTGGGTAATTGTCCTAACTCATTGACCATCCCACTTAATATATTATTATACTAATTAGAGTGAACTATATGTTACAAGTCCCATCCAAAATCATCGATGTATGCATCATCACCCTTCCTGATTTTGATTCGTCGGCCTCACTCGTGTTCGTTGCTCACATTAAAAAAAAACTGAAATTGCTCAGGCAACTTTCATCCTTAGACTTTGCTCTTTAGACTGAACTGCCACCAAATCCATGCTCTTGTAGCTGAAGGGGAAAACACGGATAGTAAGGCCTTGCCAAATGCGAACTATGTGCTATGATGCACTGACACGACAGAGTCAAATGGGCAAGTTACAGGTACATGGCATACCTGGATGGCAGGGAGAGTGCAAGAGCACAGTTTGTCACAGCCGATGGCCGTGGCTTCTGGCGGTAATAGCGGGTAAATTCCCGAGAACCAAGAGTTCTGACACGAGTTCCTTTACCACTCTTGGTTGTGATTACCAGCTCTGACCCGCCAATTCCAAGCTCGATGTTGTTGTTAACACCATCAGCGGCAATCAACTGCTTACCTTCGACATCAACATAACTGCAGCGAGAGTAACACTGTTAGACTGGATGCATGCGAATTTTATTATTTTACCACAAATAATATGTTTATAACCAACAAATATCCAATTAGTTCCAATCCAAGTAACTTTATGGAATATACGAGGGTCACAGCTCAACAAAACAAACCAGGCATGTATCTCTGAAAATTGCTGAACATATCCATGCCAACAACCCTGATACGTTAAGTCAGTAGGTTTTTATTACTTCAAAAAAAAGTCAGTAGATTTTAGTAATAGGAATCCATCCATGCAACAGTTCACGTGATATTCATATGAATATGGTAGTACCCCACATGATCTTTCCCTGACTAAATAAACCTTTCAAATTTCCTTGTTCATGGAAGCAGGAAGTGACCTTGACCTTTTGTTAGAAGGAACTTGGTAAAATTAGGCTAGATAAAAACCTGCTGCTGTAATCGTAGAAATCCTGCAGGTCAGCATCTTCATCATCACCACCATCTCCATACCGCAATTTGCAATGGCCCTTTGCGTTCATGTGTTTCCTGACAGCCTCTAGGCTCTGAAAGGGCTGGCGCCTGTCATTGCAGTAGAGGCAGATGAAATCCCGCTTCACCTGCAGGTGGAATAACCAATGCACATGAAGATTTAAAACCACATGAATAGAACATTAGCTATGCTACACAAAACACACAAAAAAAAGAAGAACAAATGCCTACCTTCAGCCCAACATGGGTAAGAAGGCCATTGGGATCCTTCAAGTATTCACTGTCAGGTATGAAGAACCCATGCTTCTTGTGCATATGAACCATGCAGTCTTCTGCTGTCTCATGCTTGAGGTCACACATGAAACAGAGCAAGGTGTCAAACTCTTCAGCTTCTCCATCACATCCGAAGGAATCCTCATCCACTTGCATGTCTGAAGTAGATTCATCATCCAACTCTTCAACCCACTCTTCCTCCTCTTCCACCGCAGCCGGGCCGCCTCTGCGCTCAGCAGGTGGCTTGAGCTTGACGACTGCGATTCCAGCAGCAATGGAGGAATCGGGCCCCTCATCAGAGGCTCTCATAAGATGCGATCGCGAGCTGAGATGCTGCGCGTGAGCTCTCGAGCTCCTGTACTCCTTCCCGCACAGAGCGCAGCCGTATTGGATCGGAGTGCCCGTGAGGGTGCTCCCCTCCCCTAATGCGGCTTGCCAGGCCAAGAACAGAGCCTCGGTCACGCCAGGAACTCCGGCAACCTGAACAAAGCATTATAAACATCAGAAGTTCAGAACGCAGCAGCACTTACGAAACGTCGGGGTCGCGGCGGAGGGGACGATCGGTACCTTGCGCTTGAGGTTGAAGCAGTGCCAGTCGGAGCGGTAGTGGAGCCGCTTCTGCTCGTCGTCGACGAACCTCACGTTGCACGCGTTGCAGGTCGCCGTCGCCATGCTGATGACTCCCTCTCTCTCCTCTTCCTCTCTTCGCTCGCTTCGGTCTGCTTGGGTTGGCAGGGACGGGCTACAACTTCTGCAAGGGAGCCTTGCTTTCCTGTTCCCTCCTCTTCTAGGACTCGCGAGTTATAGGCTCCTAGAGGCTAGAACTGAGGTCCGTTCGGACCCGGCAGCAATACTCCTTGCCTTCTTGGTTTCCAAGGAACCGAAGTGGCGCACGTGGAATTTATGGATTTAAACAATTGTGCACGGTCATTGGAAAGAGAATCGATCATTTCTTTTTGAAGCGGCCTATAGTCAACTGCCCGGCGCGTATTGATAAAGAAAGGAGTAGCATCGAATCATAACCTTATGGGTTTATTTTCGAAATTTTGTTTGCAAGAACTTCGTTTTTGTTATATTGGAATTTGACGCATTTTGGTATGGATATCGAACAAAATATGACAATTCCATACTATATAAATGGAAAAAAAATTAGTGCTTGACGCCCACGATGTGGAAATTCACC